>NC_044502.1:33347521-33630021 GCF_902362185.1 Chanos chanos
CTTTGATTACAGTATTGTAATTTATTTTATTTTGTCCGTGAATATTTTGACTTTCGGCTGTCCGCCAACAGAAATAAAACCTAATTGTCTTTTTCGCTATTCGAAAACCGAACTCGCGTTTATAAAAACAAAATTGTCTCAGATATGTCCTCTTTGCTGAGATGATCTCCACATAGCAAAATCCTTTTTACTTTGTCTTCGTAACGGGGATTAAGACATTGCCCGTTCCAGTCTTAAATGTTGACGATATTCTTCATTAAATCATGAAACAGTTTAACCCCATTTCAGTAAGCAAAATATAAAATGGTGACGCGATGGTATATCGAAATAAACGCGCGCGCGCGCACACAAACACACACACACACACACACACACGCCCACACACATAGACACAAACAAGTACCATGCGTTGCCAGATTCACTAGATTTTGTGAATAATCGCAAAATACAACACATACAGGCGCATAACGTTACATACCTGGCAGGCAATGGGGGGTCTGCCTTCCCTGCCACGAGCCACGATGACCTGTGATAAGCATAACGATATCTCTTGTTGTCCACAGGAACTATGTCCATCAGCACTATATATTTGGCGTCCGGATCCACTCCCGAAAATGACACGCGGATGGTTGGAAACATTCTTCTGTTGGTAGGGGAGAGCGAAGGGAACAACATCAACAAATCTTCAGTCGAAACGGTATTATTATTTTCTATTTGTAAAAATACGCCTTTTAACGATGATATTCATAATGTTTCAGTGTTAAACCGATGTGGTTATGGATATAAGAGAAAGAAAACGGTAAAATAAAATTCATATCTGGGTATAGTTTCGTTAAAGGCAGTGGGCCTACACAGGTATGAAAAAGGAATAATAAACATCACTTATAAAACTAAGCAGATCGTAAACTAAGAGAAGACTTTGTAAGTATGGCGAGGTAAATATCCAGTTCGGTGTTGCGCAAACTAGTTTGCACATTTATCAGTACTTTCAGAAAGCATTCACTGCTCTTCACAGCTGCTTGCTTTCCAAGCAGCTGACTTGTCTAGATTAATGATCTTAGTGTCATTTTCGGAGAAATGAAGAAAAACAAAGCATTTGTGGAATATTGCAAATTGCTGAACATTACAAATCAAAATAGTGGGATTCGTGCACCATTTACTGAGAAAATTCTTTTTCTTTCTTTCTTTCTTTCTTTCTTTCTTTCTTTCTTTCTTTCTTTCTTTCTTTCGTGACAAATGCGAATTAGTTAAGCTTTGAAAAATCGGAAATCAGATGGCATATTCGTGCCTCTGTATTATGAATCCAGATAAAACCATGGGCCTGTGTGAATCAAACCAAAATTATTGTCCTAACTAATCTTACGAAAACATTGACACAAAGCGACTGAATGTTTGTTACTCCTGCCTCGCAAGGGGACTGAAATGGAGGCCATTACCTTCCAGATTTTGTGATGATCATCTCTGTGCCGAGCTCGTGGAACTTGTCCCATAGTTCTTTGGTCTCCAAACTGCACGAGATCTTGGCCATCTCCTCGCTGGGGACGCCAGGTGTGGTGGGAATGAGGGGTTCGGTACACACGGGAGGCGTGTTGCTACTAAAATCTCCATGACCTTCGAGTGATGGCAGATCCCCCAAACTCTGGTTGCAAGACGACTTCTCTACAAATTGTTCTATGACAACAAAAAAGTGTTACAGAAATAAATAAATGCCGTCTTCATCATTATGAATGTCATACGAATAAGTTTATTTACACATTATACATATATGAAGAATATTTGACAGAGAGCCTGAGATTCAAAACATTAAATCCAAAATAACCGAGTTTAACAAAGATTAGGCCTATGACGACTGTTTTTGCTGTTATTATTATTATTATTATTATTATTATTATTATTGTTATTATCGTTGTTGTTGTTGAGTAGCATAAAAAATAAAGAATGAATTGGAATACTGAAAAATGCCAGCTTCAACTAGGCAGGAGCTGAAGATAGTATAAAAAACAATACATTTTCGAGAAATCTGTTTATACATCACTTTGAACTGTCATCGAGATATGATTAATTGTTTTATGAATGAAATAAACAGTTAATAAAAAATCTATATTACCATTACTAATATTTTAATATTTATAAAAAAAATAAAGAAGAAGAAGAAGAAGAAGAAGAAGAAGAAGAAGAGGTTTCACCAATAAAAAACATGGAGACAAAAAGGAGAATCGTGTAAAGTCTCACTAAATATCGACATTTACTGTGTTTATACGTGACGCACTAGCTACATTTATGATGTTCATTTTGTTTTACAACGTCGTAAAAGTAATCTCCTGTATGAATCGTTACTTAACATTACGCAGACAATGCAAACAGTATTACCCAGATCCAAATTTCAGTAAAAAATTAAAGTGACACCGAGCCTCTCAATACTGACCCTTGACCGAAAGGAAATTAGTAGGCTATTATTCGGCATAATTGAGCATTCTAGGATACAGCTTCACGAGTCAGGTGAGCTTCACAAAGTGCCCTGAAATATTTTCATTGGTATTTTCGTAGAAGACCCTTACCCAACATAATAATAGTTTTGTAAATGACACGCGAGAGATAAATATTTAGCTGTGCAGCCTGAACGCACATCAAGGCAGAATGTCATGCTTAATGTCTCATGGGCTACTGGAAAAAAGCGTAAATGTCAGGTAAGCCGGTCGTGTGTAGCTTTCGAAATAACTGGGGTGTAGCTTACTTCTTCTTGTCCCTCTGGAACACGTTCATGGACTATGCAATTTTATAGTCCCTCCACGATACTAATGGAGTTACTGTAGATTAGTGTAAATCTTTAGTTTCTTAAAACTCATAACCTAACCATTGTAAACAACCAGATATCTGTCAGCCCTCTCTGTAATTACAAAACAGCTACATCAAACATACTAAATTATGCGTCATAATAATTTCCTGCTCAAACTTTATTCCCAATTCCTTTGGCCTGTTGCGCATCAACCACGCTGCAGCTAAAACACCATTCAAGTGAAATACGACACATTCAACCGATTCATCCATTTGCTCAAGACTTTGTTGATTTCGATTTACTCACCGAGCGGTTTAATAGTGCTTTCCTCAGTTTCCTTGTCCTTCGTTTTTCCACTCGACATGAGAGCAGCTATCGAGAACGCATTTGCCCTGGATGAGAGCTGCGGCTTCGGGGAAGAGGTATACTCCATGGTTGAACAGTTCAAATACAGTTGCGTAGAACTAGAAATGCCCGCGGTCCACTGAGGTGATAATGCAACGGGTGACCTGAGAAGCTAAGAAATTAAAATCGTGTATGCCACCGCTGTCTCTCAACAAGTTTGAGTTTTTATACCATCCGTTTGTCCTGCCGTTTATGTCGCTACTGAAACATAGGCTATTATAGTACTAGTCGTGTCCGAACTGATCGTGACATTGTTTGGATTTGTGTTCCAGTCTGTGTTGCTTGCCCAGAAGCAGGATCTTCATTGCAAGCAGGGAACACTTCCATTCCCCTTAATTTCAGAACCCCCCTGCAGAACTCTCGACCACAACCAATCGTTGCTTTTGGTTCGACGTCACTGCCCTCACGTCCTTCTGGCTGAGCTGCACGCAGTCTCTCAAAAACGGTTTCTCCACCTACTGAAGAAACACGTCAAAATGTGAGGAAACTTCAGCCTAATTTGATGATTAACACTTGTCTACGTGGACAGCGTATTACATGTTTTTGAACGCAGTTTTGTAGAGTTCATATAGATTTCTTGCATTTATTTATTTTTGTTTTAGAAAAAATCACTTATTCAATATATTTCAATATTTGTGTCTTAATATGGGTTTCTGTTCCGTTAACCTAGTTAACCCTTTACTTTCTATTCCGTTACACTTAAACATTTGTCCATCTTAATATAACTTGTTGGTTGATATGATAAAACATTCGGGAGTCTAGTGATATAAATATAATTGTTTGCAATTTATCGTTGTATCACTGTATATATGCGTACAATGAATAATGAAATAGAACGAAGACAATTGTTAAGATTAATAATACAAACGAATGAATAAAAGTGAAAAATACGACGAACATTTATATATCCAAAAATGGGGGGAAATGATGTAATCTGGTGATATGGCTTTTACAATTTGCTAAAAAACATCCGAACAAATGTCTCTAAAAATTGTTTGTTGTTGGCATCAAATTCGTCAACTGGGGAGAGAAATCTGGACCATGCGCGATCCAGTTTAAAAACCATTTGCCATACACACAAATTCTACATTTTTACACTCAGCCACTGTAATGACAGCAATTATAGATTACAAATAAAAAACGCCGGGTCATTACAATGTTCAGACTGGCAATACTTAAAACTATGGTCTAACAAATTCACAAAATTATAATGACAAATTGTTGGAAGAGGAAGAAGAAGAAGAGGAAGAAGAAGAGGAAGAAGACCACCACCAACAAAAACAACAACAAGAGCAATAATAATAATAATAATAATAATAATTATAATAATAAATAAATAACTAATAATAGTAATAATAATTTCTTGGAGAATACATGTATTGATTGATATTTCTTTACTACCTTGAGCCCCATAAAAGGAAGACAGAAGGATTTCATAGATTGCTTCGGCTCTTTAAGGATTTCTTTCGCTCCATTTTCTTTTAAATTTTAATATGGGTGCAGACAATGTTTAAACACCTCTCGCCTGCTTTGTTCTTGTTTGGTCATGTTTGGCTAGATAGTGACCCAGCAAAAAGGTTTTTTGAGGTTTCGTGCTTATTAAGACTTGCAGATCTGCGGAATCCATACGACAGAACACGTAGAGAGATTTTTGCATTTTTGCCATCTTTTTTTATTTTGCTGCTACAAATTTTCTAATGTACAGCCTCTTGATTATAACTATTGACCACAGGCAGATGACAAATAATACAGTAATTTTCTCATACAAGTGTGATACTTCAGTTTTGAATTTCATCCAAAAGCCAGGTCTTATATTTTAGATGTCCTTCCTGCCCATCTGATGCGTTCACAGCCAACCCACAGATGTTGATTTCGTCCTGATCCTATTTGCGCATCCACTCTATGGTTAGTAGCACTTGCTACTGCATATGAGTTTCAAAGATATAAATATATATTTCAAAAGCGCTGACTCTTGTGTTTTGCCGGTTGAGAAATCACCTCTCATCCTCAATGTCACTCACTCCAGGGGAGATAGACGCATATATAAACAAGAGCTCGAGATCTACAGCGTTTTAAACCCATTAGGCGACTCACAAATGCAAATCCAATGCTGCAGATACATTATAAGGGACCTAGGTTGGTAAATTAGATTACCGTGCAATTGCCAGTGGTTAATGTGCTAAAAGCTTTCCCACTCAGCGTAACTCCTTACCGAATATTATTCACACTTTGGGGGCTGGTGTGCCGGTCGGCCGAATGCGCCTCTTAAAGACACAGCGAACCACAGGACGTAACAGAACATCGGGGTCAATGTCGAAGGCGTTTGAGAAAGAACAGCACAGAGATCAGCGTCAATGAGTGGCGGTGGCTTGTTTTTTTTTCTTCTTTCGATTTAACATGCGGTGATGCGAATCATTGAGTTTGAACAGCATTCACTCTTTAAAAGTCACGAAGAGATCGTGTTATCTGTGATTTTCAATATTTTAGTACACGAGGTGCGAACTGACACAAATCATGAATAGATATTTACATAAGTCATGGGGTCCCCAAAGAGATTAAGTAGCCTGCGAATATACACGTGCCCCCTAAGCTGATTTTGAAAAAACAAAAAAACAAAAAACAATATCTTACGGTCCAAAGGTGCATGCTTTTCTCTCAGGTTAACAGGTCCTACAGCCATTGAGCTATTCCAGCCTTTAGTCTTTGTCAGTTTTTTTCTCAGTCTGAAGGGGAAAGAGTGAATGCAAATATTAACTATAAAAAAAACTACAGATTTTTTTTTACGTTTTTATGAATTTATATGCTGTAAAATATATGTGTATATTCTAAAATGTTTATAGGCTATTCTAACGTGGAAACGATTGTATCCGCTTCTGGTTCCCGAACAAATCATTGACCGATACAGCGCATTAAAAAGAAGCCATTCATTTCGACGAATCCTGAAAGTAAATTAATACATTCGGGATACTGAGATGCTGTAGTGAAACGAGACATCCTTTTCAGCTAGTGTCATCAGTGTCTTGGTTTGTCCCCACTTTTGTGCTGTGCGCATCATGCACAACACAAATTTCACTAAACAATATTAATAGAGCTTACTGTTGTTAGAAAATGAGATATATGCTTTACATCTTAAGTGGCCTTCAGCAATATGTAAAGTAATAAAATTCATATTTCATATTCATATTTATGTAGACTTTGAAACACTGTACAAATCAGTTCTATAACAATATCTTGCATCCTTGTCGGGCCTTCACATTTAGCATCTATGGAGATGCTTTAAAAAAAAAATACCGGAAATATTAGAGGTTTAAACCATTAATTACTCAGAGGCATGGTTTTCTGAAACGCTATCCTCTTCAAAGTGTTTGAAATATTTGTATCCGCGTGAGGGTAACTTCCATGATGTGTTAATTTATTCCAATGTAAATACGCTAAGGATACAGAACTCTGTTCATTGCGTTTGAAAAGTCTGGGGAATGAATCACACGCCAGCTTTGGGTTATGTTTATGTATATTATATGTACCAAAACTGTTCTTTCTAATATATATATAGCCTATGACTGCTATGTATATAACAATCCCCCCATTAAGAAACGAAAACACGTATGCGTTTTTCTTTTACCTTGGGTTGCGCAGTACTTTTGAAGTAAACTCGCCAGTTTGGTCAACCTAATGAGGTGGTATTGCATTTGTAGTCTTTTAGGCATAATTTAGCGCTATAGTTGCTTTTGTATTGTTGGCAGAAAGCAGAAAGTTCTTGTATTTTGCACGACTCGCGAAATGATAAACTTCATGAACTACAGCGTTACAGCGTACACGTGTAAACTAATAACAGGTCTTTTAGGTTTCTAAACACCTCCTCAGTTAGCTTTTAATCGGCCAGCACAGTACACAGTATGCAGATATCTAAGCTGTATGTATGTTTGTAGTTCATATGTATCTTTTAAAACACCATATTGTCTCATACCTTTTTTGGTCAAAAGTTGCCAGTTTCTATACACCGTAAAATTTGTGGGACATAAGTATGTCAGTTGTCTTACTACACGGTAGAGGTATACAGTTCAAGTACTGTCACAATCAGTTTTTTTTTTTTTTACAGAGTGTTATTATGAACATATGCCTTGTAAGTTGATTATCTGGAAAATCTATCTGTGGTGATTTGAGCATTAAATATAATAGGCTCTGGGTCCATGTTTTTGTTTTTCTCATATCTTAAAGGATAATGATCTGAGATTCAGAAACACAATTACACAAGAACTTGTATACGAGTTTTCGAGTTGTCTATGATGAAAAACCCCTTAAAACTGTCTATACTGCTCTGCTGTAAATTTCGGTTCTCTTAAAAGTGCTGGTGTAACATAATTGAAATGTGATTGCCACACAGCAGAACTGACAGCACCGAGCAAGTGCAATGACTCACCATTGTCTTAAATGGCTATCTAATCTTGCCACCAAGTTGGAGCTTACACTGAAACGAAAAGAGTTCTTCCTTCTCTCTACAGTCAGGAAGGACTCCTCCTGAACCCCCCCCCCCCTTTACTGAGTATGAATCGAAGCAGGCTCTTCCCAGGCTCGGCTGGCCTGACTGGCATGCGGTGGCCAAGCCGCTGCCTCCGTTCATATGACTAATTAGACAAGCTTCACGCTGCGCTGTTCTTTTTGATGCTGATCCCTGGTGCTAATTGCCACGTCCGTTCTGGGGCACTGTGAGGTTAAGTTCAAATGCAATTCCTTCCTACCCCTCTTCACCTCCCTCCATCCCCTCTCCCCGCAACACCCCCCCCCCCCCCCACACACACACACAATCCCCACTGCCCCCACTTTCACCCCACTTCTGTTCTGACCTGGACCATGACAGGGGCCTGCTGAGGACAGGAGAAGGGATTGTAGCATGTGCTGAGTGGACAGAGTGTGAGCCAAAGGGTTGAGATGGTGGTGGTAGTGGGGGGGGGGGGGGTCAGAGCAATAAGGGGGTATGGAATGGGGGGGGGGGGCATCACCTTTACCTCAGATTAGACTCATTAGGGACTGAGGCCTTTAACTAAGACGTCAGAGTCTTTGCTCCCAGCAGATGTGAAGCACTCCAAGGAATGGAACACTCACTTCACACTTTCCTCCTCCTTCAGACCTCAGCAGTTTTACACAGCTTGAGTCAGTGGCTTTTTGTCAAGCGGGGGAAGAATGGAAAAAAAAACCCCAACTAAAGCCGGTTTACCATAAGGAGTCAAAGTGGCTTAATATCATTAGTCAGTCAGAGTGAGTGAGAACGTGTCATGGTTGTGAAGCCTGAATAACAAGGGAGAGTGCATGCTTACAAGTAAACAAGGAGCTACCGAGTATGATGGATGAGGCTGACTTGGGTGGCTTTTGAAGGATGACCTTTGCTCCCACTTCCACTCCCTATCACCCCCCCCCCCTCCCTCCCTGGAACCCTCACCCTGTGCAGCGTTGAACCTCAGATTGATCTCTGATCCATCAGCGCTTGAAGCAAAGTGATCTTGACAGGCTTTTGACCATACACGCAGATCTTCCAGCATTCTGCGTGTACTGTTTTTTTTTTTTGATGTTGTCGGAAACATCTTTGGCGGCCATCCTGTTTTGTTTTGTTAGTGGTAAGTGATGTGGGTTCCCCAAACAGAGGAATTAGAGTTTGCAATAGCTCCTACACTTTATGAAGGTCAGTTAGTAAGTGACTTGTGCAGGGCATGGTGAAGAAGAAGCCTGAGATGCCCGAATTGGCATGGACGCCTCACAACGGTCGGCCTGGTCTGCCTACACTTTACAAACAAGTGTTAACCTTCAAAGGTCCTGTCACAGATGTGATTGGATTTCTCTCTCTCTCTCTCTCTCTCTCTCTCTCTCTCTCTCTCTCTCTCTCTCTCTCTCTTTCTCTCCCTCTCCCTCTCACTCTCTCTCCCTCCCACACGCAGACACACACGTACGCTCACCATTTTTGTCTTTCAGTTCACTTTATATCCTTTTCTAACCCTTTCAGTTGCACTGCTGTGATGACATGAAAGGACAGGCCATTCGTCCTTCCCCTCCCTTCCACCCTGTCTTCTGGATGCTCCACTGTCCGTACATGAATATTGGACATCCTTTTGGTCAAACAAGTGTAAAATCTTTAAATGGAGTGTTTGACTTTGCCACGCTCATGAATAATAGAAGAGCCTGTTGGTTAAAAAAGTGTACTAATGTGGTTCAACAGCCGCTTGTGTCAGAAGAATATAAGTGTTCTTCTCCACGGGGAGAAGTGCGTGACAGACAACCTGTGAGAGAAGAGGATTTTTCTGCTACGCCCAAACCCTTTTTGCACCATCACACAGTTTTATCAGTGAAGTAACAGTGATAAAAGCCATGGGGAGTGCAGTAGCAGCAAGACTCTGGTTGTAACAACATTGTGAGGCGCAAAGGGATCTCAAATCACAAACATCTTTTTAAGGAGTACTTTAATTGTGCTTTTGTCCCCGTTGGTTAACACGCTCCCTCCCTCTCTCGCGCGTCTTTTCTGGCGGTGTTCACATCTCTGGGTGGGGCAGAGGTGGGACTTTGGTCTACATGCTAAGCTGTGCTGTTCACCTCAGTGTCCTTTTTATCAGTCTCCTCCAGTGTCCTCTAGTTCTGAGTTCCACACTTAACTTCGACAGATTTTCACTTGCACAAAAGCGGAAAATCTACCCACTACAGGAAGAAAAAAAATGGTTAGATATTGGAAAGCGGAGCAAACCGGTTTTGTTTTTGTAACACTTTTACAATTCCACACTTGTAAATTATATAAGTCATTCACATTGAAACTAAAAATGGCAGAAGAGCACATATTACATTAAACCTCACCAGCGCAAATATAACAACAGAAATATGCCAAAAGTGACACTTATAGGAATGACATGAAACTGATGCAAACAAAATGAATTCAGTACAGTCCAGTGGTACATGATGGAAACAGAAACCCCATTCAAACTACACTGATTATCTACTGAATTTATACACGTATTCATTCAAATTAGCAAAAGGCTCAACTGACTTTTGCAAAGTAAGTAGATTATGTTTTACTACGTATTTGTTAACTGTGTACTGTATTTTAAGTTGAACACACAAATTTGTATCAGGGTTGTGTTAGTATGGATGTTCATGCTTGGTAAATATGAACATTGATTCTTGGTAAATTCAGTTTCAGAGCCATTTTCAGAAGGTCTCTGGACACTCACTCAACTGTTGTTCTTATTCCATTTCTTATTCTGTGAATAGAAAGTTTGCGAGAAATTGATATGTTAGTTAAGAAACTGGTATGTACATGGAAAGATGGGGCAGGATAGAAAGGAGGGGAGAGCTCTGTTTGTGTGTGTGTGTGTGTGTGTGTGTGTGTGTGTGTGTGTGTGCACGGTGGGGAAAAGCGTGGACGCGCTGGTGAGCAGGGAGCTGGGGTGCTAACAGCCAACCCAGCAAGAGCAGGCCAAGGTGCCACATGTGCAAAGAGCCCCTATTAGTCCTGCTGTCTTTAACCTCCGTTCTGCGTAAGCACCCCAGACGATTTCCCACTGGGTCCTCCTCCAATCCACTCCCTCCACTGCAGTCTCAGGCTGTGTTCAGGCAACACCACTCAGCTCTCAGACTCAGGCAGCCCCGCTCACCTGTGAACCGAGCTGTGAGACGTCCCAGTGTAGAGAGTGAAAAAACATGGATGTGGGTTGTTCGCTTGCCCTGATGTGAGGGTTTTATGGAAGATCACTCGGTGGAACTGAACAGTCAGAGCATTTCAGCTCATTAGATGAGTGCATGCAGTGCAGATTATGAAGCTCTTTGATAAACAGTCATTTCTTGGGCACAAAGTCTGGGCTTTTAGCCTCTAAAGACTAATTTTCAAAGATCCCCCAAGCTTAATTGGTATTAATTTGTGTTGGTAAGAATGTAATGTAACCTACTCCTTTTTCCTGTCCTCTTTCTCTCTCTCTCTCTCTCTCTCTCTCTCTAGCACACACACACACACACACACACACACAGATGCATTAGCTGTACAGTTTAATCACTCTATTGAACTCAGACCTATGGATTTACTTGACTTTTTCCTAAGGCAGTGAGACTGATCTGCTGCATAGGGAATGGCTGAGTGGAGCCACGTCCTCATGGATAACAAAAGTGGGATTAGTAATAACACTAAAATAACACTGAGGAAACTGGAGCAGGGCCAAAAGGTGATAAGAAAAGGACCATTGTAGGCCAGTTGTTGTTACGGCTTATTCTTAGTCTCTGTGTAGTTATACTTCTAGATTGTTATTGGTTAGGAAAAAAAAGACTCACGTTGACCTTGAGGCAATTAAAACCTATACGTTTTTTTCTCCTGTATTTTCTGATAAATATGGTGAGATAATGGGGAGTGAAGATATTTGACTTAATGATGAAGCTTTACTGGATAATGAAGAAGAAGAAGAGGAAGAAGAAGAAGAAGAAGAAGAAGAAGAAGAAGAAGAAAATGATGACGATGATTTCGTCTAGTAACGATCTCTGCACAAAACAACATCCAAGTGTTACTTTCTCTTTGTTTGTATGGCACTTGAAAAAAAAATCATGTTCAGTGCAGCACACATAAGAATATATCAAGATGTTCTTGAAATAACAAACAATGCTTTTTTTTATAAATATCCAGTCAGTACTCTGATAAATATCAAAAACATTACTACTTACTTTCTACTTTGGCACTGCAAAGAACTGTAAGTTGTGCTGTGTGGCTTTATAATACAGAGGTACCAGAGTGCATTAGGTGCATGCCTGTGACAGAGAAGCAGTGAGTGAGAGTAAAACAGACAAAACCCTGGCCTCCATCACCCCAGTGCTGACACATGAACCTGGCCCCGTGTTACAGCAATGAGACATTCCTTCACTTTTTTACTCCATTGTACTCGGCTATATTCAGTTCTCTCTTTGGGAATTCCAGTTTGTTGGAGTTTTCACCCAGCTGAGTAAAACGTCTAGGTAATGGAGACTGAAATGAAACGCGATGAGGTGTGGGGGTCCCAGTCTGCTGAAATTCCCTCATTGAACTTTTTCTGGAAGGGAGAAATGGTGCGGATTAGGGCATGATAGGGATTTGTCAGGATGGGGGCTGGGAGTAACTAGTCTTCTCTCATAGATCTAACCAAGATTAAACAGAGAGGAAAGAGGCAGAGGTGAGGGGATGGGGGGTTGGGGGGGGCATGCAGGGGTATGGTGTGAAGAAAGGGGTAAGGGTGAGGGAGGGGAGGGGGTGCTGAGGCAGGGGAAGGCTTCCTCGTGCCTCCAGTGGAGCAGAAAATCTTTCTAAAATTAGTCACCGTGACGACTGCCTTCGGGAGCTTTCTCCCAGTGTGGCAGGAGGCTGGCAGGGGGTCAGCACAGACGTCCCCCCCCCCCCCGCCTCCCCCTCCCTCTCCCCGCCAATCCCCCCAACTCTCACCCCTGACTCTTGTCCATTACCACGGTCGCTTGGCAAGCAGGTAGCGTTGAGCTTGTCACCGCTTCCCTGGTGACCCTGCCGCTGGCCGCTTAGCTGTCAAATGCTCTGGTTGCATTAGCACTCTGCCAAAGGTGCAAAGTAAACACCTGGAAAAGACACATGCAACGCTAGCTTTTATATTTTACCGTGTCATTAACTCCCCAACATCCTTTTGTTCTATGGCATGAATGAGAAGAACATTTTGAGCTAGTATAGGATTTGCTGAGCCTGTGACGTGTAGTGGTAATGAAGTAAAGGTTAGAGAGGGATGTGAAAACACCAGTATACCTCGGTACCCTCACACTGTATGTGCAATACAACCTGCTATCTCAGTTCATGCATTACAATTCAGATACACCACTACATGTAAGAAAATGGTGAGGCAAATCTATTCACTTCTTTGAACTGAATTTAATCATATCAACAAAATCACAAAGTAAACTCAATACAATTACACTTTGCTGAACTGACTAAGATCTAAAATTAATTTTCTTAATTGTAAAATTGAAAAAGTATGCTGGTTGAAAAAACATACATACCTAACTAATACTGACATTTATTTGAGATGTGCCAGGATTAATTTTTGATTTTTAATCTTCTATTCGAGGAAAGCATGAAAAGAAGATGATTATGACAAGTGCAACATCAGTGTCTTGTCAGGGTGGACTGACACTGATATGTAGATCCTCTCACATCCTTGATATTGAAAAACCCTGGTGTAATTAACCGACAAGTTTGCCTAAAAAACCCTGACCCTAACCCTAACCCTCATTTCCAGATAACAAACAAACAAACAAACAAACACACAAACACACACACAAACACGCAAACCATGGATAGAAAGGGTGAAGAATGGAAAGGAGTTTTTTAAAAGGACTCAGAGCCACTCATAAATCTACCATGGTTTTCAAGAGCTTCATAGATTAAGATACTTATGGGAAATATCTTGAAAAAGATAACATGCTTCTTAAGATGATTTATAATCATTTTAGATTTAAGATACTTTTGGAAAACAGGGCCCTGGTCTTTCCTGAAAACATAAAGTTTCTTACCTGACCGGTTTAGGCTGGTTCATTGTGGCGTGTGTTCAGGGACATTGCCAGAGATGGGTGAATTAGCTGTGTGTAGATAGCATAACAACTTTGAAATGAGCACAGCTGGAGATAAAGTTGGAAAAGTACTGGACTAGAATTAACACCACCCCTCAGCCACCCACCCACCCACACACACACACACACACACACACACACACACACACACACACACACACACACACACACACACACACAGGGACGTACGAGGAGTCGAAACTTCCTAAGGCATGTGCTTTGATATGGAAATAATCATTTACAAAAACAATTTCATCCTAAATGAGTTGGTTTTCTCGTATTGTTTAAACCATAAATGTGTGACTGAATAAAACGAGTACACCAAACAACCAACACCAAACAGCAATGGTTTGTTCACATCTCCACTTCATCTATTTTTGTTGTAATTTGGCAGCTGAAAAGGTTAGAAAGAGGCAAGTCACATGTAGACTAAACCAAGCAGAGGTATTCACAAGATTGTCTCCAGGGGTTTAGCAATCTTTCAAAGATGGAGTGCGCCTACTTATTAAAAATGAGTAATATTTGTAATAAAGTGAAATAAATAGTAAATAATATCCAGACCACCTTTGAAAATTTCCATATGAACTATATATTTGCATACATTTGCACCTTTTTAGAAGTGGATTAAACTGTAAATACAGAAAACTAGATTCAACTCATTTGTCAAAACCCTGTTGCTACCATGTTAAAGACTGCATTTAAAAAAAACACCATGATGTCAATGCAGGCTTTGTCTTCACCTGTACTCATTCATCTACGAAAACCCCTCCCACAATTCTGCTGACCTCTCCAAGATGTACATAACCTCAGTGACCACGCTGAATGAGCCTGTGCTCATCTCCCTCTTTCCTAGACCTGATGATGGAGGGACAGACTGACAGACAGGCAAACTGATGCCTCTTCAATACACATTCTCTCCATCACGCATCCCTGATTCTGTGCGGTTCTGGACTGGAAACTTTTATCATTACCGGGGAGGCTAAGCCTCTGTCAGAGCCCTCCACCTTTGGCCCACTGGATATATCCCAGGGTCAGACGAGGTCAGGATGGGAGCAGACCCTGTCTGTCTGTGGGTTAATCCTGCACTTTTTAACCTCAATCTCACAACACAACTCTCTCCTTCTTTTTTTATTCTAGGAAACCCACTGAAGAAACTGACAGCAGTGGGGTATGGTTCACACTCTGCACTGTAAAGAGTTTTCTTACATTTCAGTCGTTTGAAATCATTTCGTATTGTTCAGTCAACCATAAAAAGCGTTGCGGGCACCTAAAAGAAACAGTCACGAAGAGCCAAATTCTACTGAATTTTCAGTTTTACAGAACTTCTGGAATTGTCGCCAGTGTTGCATGCACAAAGTGGACAGGTTGTGTGTGAAGAAACAGCACACGCTGCAAACAGTGACTGCAGAAGCCTCATCAGAAGAATACTAAACTGGACAATGTTAGATGCACTGCAGTTGCACTGGCCAAGCCGTATAATTCTCCATAAAACAAATATGGTATCAACACTATTTCCTATGGAGTTGTACAGTTGCTTTTAAGACACCTCTGCGACTTGGTTGGGGGTTGCTCCCACCTGTACCAGACTTGACGACTGTGTGCAGTAACCTGTGTTCCTGTGGTCAAATTGCTTCAGCGATGCTCCCTGAAGGTCAGAGGGCTTTTTATAATGTGGTGCACTGTTAGGTGAGTTGAGTTGTCCATACATGGTGTATTGACGAAGATAAACCCAAAACGCTTTGACACTGTCCAAACCACATTCTAAGTGTTGGAGGAAGTTATCTCCCCTGGCCTGAGACGACTGAGGTCTGAGAGAGAGATTAACTCTATCATGGGTGACTATACATTAATGTTACAGCAAATGAGGGCAATGGGTTTACTGGTGTTGAGTGTTGTCATTACAAACTAATAAACTGTTGCAACTAACCAGGAAGTCCAAGATTTACAAAAGTTTAGTTAGTTACTTTTTACTTTCAAATAGTTACCTAGTCACTGAAATTAAAAATGAAAAAGCAAAGAATTTTTACAGTGTGGTTTTAAACTCTCAAACACAGATACTCAACATGAACACCAACATAAATATGATGTCGTTTAGTTTTTACACATGTGGGACTAGCTGAGAAAGAATCTAAACTGGGTTTCACAGTCCTAAACTGGCTCATAATCGCTTTTCATGTGTCTGTGTATTTTAAACACTTTTAATGAGCAAGAGTGGGTTTTGCCCAAACAAAGCCTATTACAGAGAGTAAATGTGACTGATCTCCGCTATGCTGAGGTGGGAAAAGAATGCTGAAACAACAGTCCAGTATACTTTGCATTGCAGAGATGGCCCTTTTCGTCAGTGTATGAGGTTTAACAGGCTTCTCTTTAGTAGTGTATGGGTTTCTGATATGAGAGGCTCGTGGGATTTATCTTTATCTCATTATGTTCTTTATTTGAAACAAAACTGCTGAGGTAACATCTTCTCACTCTTTCCCATAGAATGGAGTGGTGGTGGTTTTCAGGAGACAAGACCGTATCAGACCGCGGAGTCGGTGCTGACAATTCCTGGGATCACCATATTTGTAGACAGTTAGCGTCTCAAGATGCCATCAGGGTAAACAGATAAGAGGTGAGTTAGTTCACTGGTGTGTCCGTATGTGTGAGTGTGTGTGTGTGCGAGATAGAGATGTAGGGATTCGTGTAGCCTGCAGACGCCAGCTTGGATGATAGTGTCGGCAGATCAGAGCCAGGCGGTCAGTGGAAGGATGTTCTAATGGCCTGCTCTTCACAGATTACAGGAGGAAAAGGAGCCCATGGAGCTGTCCTGACTGCTTAGCTCTCTTCACTGCCTGTCAATACCCTTCTCAAATGATGGACTTTCCTCCCAATATCGCTGCGCCTTTCTTATCCAGTCAGGTAATGAGATCAGCTCTGACAGCGTGCAGTGACATTCTACAGTGCCGCAGTGTTATAGCCTAATAAACTCCCTATTCTCTCTACCAGTCATGACTCAGACAGGAAATACATTACGCAATGGGAGTTTTATGAAATGGGCCGCCATAGAATTATTGCTCTGAGGATGTCCTAAAGGTTTGACACACAGATAAAGGCAAACTCTCTCTCTCTCTCTCTCTCTCTCTCTCTCTGTCTCTCTCTTTCTGACACACACTCACACACACACACACACACACTCACACACAAACACACACACACACACACTCACACACACACACACACACACACACACACACACTCACACACACACACACACACACACACACACACAGTCTAAACAGCAGTAGCATACGGGAAACATTCTTACGTAATGGATGAGAGTGGCTTGGTTAACTTATTTAACTTATTTACTCCTTAACTCTACATTTCCCTCAGCTATACCTTCCTGTTTAAAAGCTCCATTATAAGGCCAAGCGAAAAACATAGCCATAGCTCTCATGGTTGGCCATAAATCTGGTGAATAAGCTAGAAATGATGTATTAGAGCAATGTTCCTGTTCATTTCCACAGCTATCGATCAAACCATTCCGGTTTATAGCATTTGACTGTCAAGCAACAAAACCAACACTCATGAATATGGACAGTGAGATGACATGATGAGAAAAAAAAAACTTTCCCATTCCCTAATTTTTTGTTATCAGGGTTTTTGGGATGAGGGGAGGGCTTGGGCTAAGCTCTCTCCTCTGTGGAGCCAGGCTGGACTGATAAGCAGAGCCCTGCTAGCAGCTGGGAGCCAGAGCTATCACAGCCCCCAAAAGTGACTGGGTGACACGTTCCACTGTGGCCCAGTACACATAGACAGACTGCGGGAACCACACATATGGCAGAGGAAGAGGGGATAAGGATGGAGCCAGTAGAAGACGCAAACTGACACAAGAGGGGTGGGCCAGATGACATTATTTTGATGGTCAAACATTGTCAGCAGGGGTCTTCTGCTTATTGTCTTAAGAGTATCTGATTATTTGTGACAGAATGAGTGACCTCTTGACTCCCTTTGGGTGAGAATATCGTTTTGTAACCATAATAGTAGTATAAATAGTAGTATAAATAATAATAATAATAATAATAATAATAATAATAATGAACTGCAAGACTTTGCAAATTCAACTTGTGTCTGATTTAGTAGTCAGAAGTGGTGTGAAATTTGGTGTTTTGTGGTTTGTCTGTTTCTCACTCCCTGTCTGGAGATCAGAAAATGGGGTCTCTTTGACATTAGAACTTTACACAGGGGGATAAAAAGGGGAACAATAAAGGGGTCACAGATTTGGTCTCCCTCTGCTAACTAAACATATTACTGTTAGATAGAGAATGTGGGTGGTCAAGGGATGTGTGTGTGTGTGTGTGTGTGTGTGTGTGTGTGTGTGTGCATGACTGTGCATGATTTCACCTGTTAAACAGAAAAAAATGGAATCATAACCAAACAAAATACACTTCATCTTGGCTAAAGATCAGGCCACACACTCTTTCCACAGGATCTGAAATCCAAACTCAGCACACTTATCACAATGCCATATACAAGTGCACCTGAGTGTCACTGTTGCTCCGCATTACTTTAAATGTGCTTGCAATATCTAAATAGCTTCAGTCATTATTTGGTGCAAATTCCAATTCCAGTTGTGGACTTGTCATAGACGGTCATAGATGGTCACAGGCGGCAAAACATACACAGTTGGGATATTGACCTGTGTTAGTGTGTGTGTGAGTGTGTGTGTGTGTGTGTGTGTGACTGAGTGTATACAAGCACATGTGTGTGTGTCTAGATGTGTATGTGTGTGTGTGCATGTGTGAGTGTGTGTGTGTGTGTGTGTGTGTGTTTGTATGTGCGTGTGCGTGTCAGCGCGCGTGTGTGTGTGAATGTATGGCTCGGCCCTAAGCTCTGAGACCCTGAGACATTTAGCAGAGATCCAGTGCTCCCTCACGCACTGATAGTGCAATGAGCCAGAGCGCCAGACCAATCCCCAGAGAGTCTATAGAAGACTGGAGAGAGGACTAGACTGACGTAGAAACTCACAGCTCTAGAGAGGAGAGAGAGGGAGAAGAAAGAGGAAAGGGAGTGAGCGAGCGAGAGAGAGAGAGAGAGAGAGAGAGAGAGAGAGAGAGAGAGAGAGAGAGAGAGAGAATGCAGGGTGGTAGACAGTTAGAGCATGGCTACAGCAAGGTTCTGATAGGAGCCGGCAGGGGGAGGTCTGCTCTGATAAGGGAGGGAGTCAGACAGGCTGGAGTGGGAAGCTGCGACGCTGATAGGAGGGAACTTTCCTCTACTACTCTCTCCCACCCAAGCCTCAGAGCTTGTGTGTGTGTGTGTGTGTGTGTGTGTGTGTGTGTGTGTGTGTGTGTGGTGGGGGGGGGGGGGGGGGGGGGGGGGGGTGGGGGGGGGGTGTTTTTCCTTTTTACTTTTATAAAAGTGTATGTGTGTTTGTTTGTGTGTCTGCGTGTGTGGACACACAAAATTTCTGATGCAATTGCTTTAACAATACAACAACACAGTACTGCAAAACATAGTTTCCAAATTTGGAGGGTCCAATATGTTCTTCTGAACCAATTTTGTCATAAGACAAATTGAACAAATCGGCTGATAACACAATAAAAAAAGCAACACAAGTGTTCTCAAGCCTACTGGCCCCTAGTCCTTTCTCTATTCTCTCAGTCTTTGGGCCTCTTTTATCTGACTTTATCTCATCACACGACAGGGAAAAGACCCACAAGTGCTGTCATTTTCCAAATTTGTTTTAATTTGTAGATAAGGGATGTCAGTGTGTGAATGTGCCTGTTGTCTTAAGTGTGTGAGTGATTGAGGATAGCGTCTAGCAAATGAATTGGGAGGATTGTAGGTGAGTACGTGTATACAAATTTAATAACAATTGCGTAAGACACTAACTTTTTTCCAGCAGTCTGAAAACAAATCATACAAGGTGTACAATTAGAAGTTAACTATAACTCTTGAATGACAGAGATGAAAGCGGAACAGTTGTAGTAAACACTATTTTTCGGCCAATTAAAGATGTTCTCGTGGCCTAGCGAACGCGGTAACGCTGTCGTTTCTCCACAGCCTGAAGGGGACAGTGTTTATGGGGAGTCAGAGTCCTCTCTCTGCAGTGTCTCTGCCGCGTGTCTGCAGAGTGATATTAAAGAGCTGTCATACCCAATGAGGTGGCACTGATATGAGGGAATAGGGCCTAAGACTGGGGGTGGGGGTTGGGGGTGGGGTGGAAATTAGATTACAATAGCAGACAATGTTATATAAAGTAATTCACCAGATTTATGTGAGGAACTTGGGCCAGTGAGCATGTCACCGCCACCACGGCTGTCCCCTCCTCTTCCCACTTTCCCATTTTCCCTTTTACCGGCAGTTGGCCTACTTAAAAAAAACAAAAACAAAAAAAAAAACCCTTATTTTTACTTCATTCACAGAAGGCTGGTGTGGTACAACAAAATTAGCCTTTCTTCTCGTCGGTAGATTTTTATTGGTTTGTTTTGGTCATTTTTTTTTTTTTTATTGGTACATTAGCGTATTGATACGTTCACGTTTTCAAATCACACAATACATTAAATGAAAAACAGAGCATTTGTGTTATTGTTTAGGTACTTTTACATTAATTGGGTTAAGGTCAGGATGACATATTTAGTTTTTTCGTCACAGACCTGAGCCATGGGTAGCACTAACAACAGATTGCCTGACCAAATCTCTTATCTCACGCTCATCCAATGTTGAGCGTTACAGATTGGATAATGGGGGCCACAGATTCACCAGACCTCCACCCTTGTCCCTGCACACACCTGCCTTTGGCTCCTCATGTGACGCAAAACCACCAGCAAGGGGTACACACTGGCTGTGCGGCCAAGCCAGTTTCTCTGTAAACAAGGCGACAGTTTAGTGACTGGGCTGCGGAGAAAATGGTCGTATAGAGACAGGTGTTTGGTGCTGGTGAAAGCAAGCGCTGGTCTTACATGTTTAAAATGGACTGAGGTGATGTCAGCAATTTTGTTGACATGTTCCAGCCCTCAGGGTTGGCTTGCCTGAGTCACTTTGCAGTTAATAACCATATTAGTAACTGAGGTCTCCTTTCATTCTTCAAGTTGGTCCTTTGGACGTGAGGGAAAACAGTTTGCTTTGGCACATATACACACGTTATGAAACTGAGAACATTAGACTTTAGATATATTGTTTTTGTAGAAATCATAGGTAGACAAGCAGGAAGCCTCTTCATCCTTTTTATGGAAAATTGTATGTGTACCAAAGAGTAAAGGAGGTGTTTATGAGTGTGTGGTTATGCTACACAGGTTTTTTTTTATTTGGATTGTGCCTTGGATTGGAGAGTACTAATATAAAGATTCTGAACTAAAGTTTATGATTTTTTGAAGGAGCCACAACAAACAAGAATATCATAGTATGAAATTAAGGCCAAGTGAACACACAGCCATTTTGGTCTCAGACAGAGTTTTGGTTTGGTTTTTTTTCAAAGCAGAGAGCTTTCAAATTGTTTCAAGGATAAAAAAGTTATAGTGTAATAGCTACTGTGGGTAAAGAAGCCTTTGTCAGTGGATACGGTTTGTTTAGGCTGAGGATGATTGAGAGCTTTGGGGTCTTGTGTTGAGGATGCTCTTCATTGCTTTGAGTGGTTTCTGTCATATGTCAGAGAGAGAGAGAGAGAGAGAGAGAGAGAAGGGGAAAGGAGGCCCTATTCTATCCCACACTGTTGCTGTTCACGGTCTGCCCAGCCGCGGAGATCCCGATGAGAGCTGAGGATTAACTTTGGCTCCTGGCTCCAGATCCCTGTGGCAGTGGGCGTGTAGGCCCAAGGCCTTTGACTGATTGGTTGAAACCTCCTATCGGCTTTCCACCCAGCTCTGACACTGTAATGGCGGTAATGGGATGGCGTTATCCACGGAGGTGAACTAGCAGGACTCATGCACAGTAAAGTTGTTCTTCACCACAGTTTTATCAGGTTCACTTGTTGTTAATAAATTGTGTTGGTTTTGAAGTTAAATCAGAAGGTTATAAATTCTAATGAAATATTGAAAGATTGCCTTTGAGTTTATGGAATTACTTTGATAAGTACATCACGCAACAGCATCCAACTTCTACACAGTGCAGTTTCTACTCCTTGCCTTTTGTTCTTTGAAATATCCCTTACAAATTCTTCCTCTGGTCTATGTTAGTTTGTATATCTAATTTGCAGAAGGTCTTGTTGACACCGTCGCCTCATGAAGATTTCACGTCTGACTGTTCAGCAGACAGATCAAACAGGAACAGTCTTACAGTGATGTATATACGACTGTCACAATCCTTAATCCCCTCTTCCCTTGCTGTCCCTGCAAAGGGTTGGCATGCTGAAAAACAGAGGAAAGGGGCGAGTGAAAAATGAAGAGAAGGCGGGAGACTGAGGGAAAGTGGAAACAGGCATGCCTTCCCAGACTGTGACGATAGAGTTATCTGCCGTGGCCGTAGTCAGACAGGCATTGGCCAAGCTTACGGGCTCTACTCCAGACGAACCAGCCAATAAAAGATAAGCCCGAGAGGAGCCAGCCAATAAAAGATAAGAGCCTGGGCATGTCTGCGACTTCCTCAGTGGATAAAGCATTGATCTTCTCTCTACAGATGCTTGTTGTTGTGAAGATACCCATGGCGTCTTGAAGGCACTGGAGGGGGACCTCTTGTCTCAGCAGCACCCCCTCGGCCCCCCTCCAAACTAAGCCGTCGCTGTTCCGTATTACCTTAAATATTTAAGGAGTGCAGCTAACCTCTGTCTCTCATCCATCTCTGGCCCATTTACACTTTCATAATACGTTTTCCTTTGGGGTCAAAAACACTTAGAGAAAATGTGGGGTTGGTCGGTCTCCTTAAGAAGCTTATTCTCAGTCATTGTTTGTAATGACTTCTGTAACTCTACGGCTGTGTTTCTACGTGACATTTTAACTACCAGTACAAACATTGCACAGTTCTTCAGATTATACACATATGGTAAAGGAGTGTTGTTTGGTGTATGAAATGTTGTATTGTTGACCTTAGAAGAAAGACAGAGGATGTAACCACATCTGAAGGGCTGAGCAATTTATCAATCAATTTTTCTGCTGTTTACTATATCCATGTGAAATTCAAGTTGCAATTCACTCATGTCAATCACTTCCCCAGGGCAAAGCTCCATCCGTGGAACAAATGCACTGGGAGTAGGTAATGTCATGTCATAAGAAGTCAATCTTGTTATAGATGAAAATGTAGCTATTATTGATCCTACGCTACCGCTATTGATTTTATTCTCTTTCTCTTTTTTTTTTTTGCTTCCTCCCTCCGTTTCTTTCTTCTCTCATGTTATCTCTGTTTCGGACCGCCATCTATCAGGTTCTTTGTTTTTCATTGTCCCTCTGTTTTCTGACCACCCATTTCATTCTCCTCTCATCCCTTTCTCCTCCTTTACTGATTGCCTGGCCCTTTGTCTGCTGATGAGTGTAACTACATCCATAAGTCTGACCCTGAGAGCCTAAGGACGGTTCTATGACAGCCGTCAGACTAACGCTGTTCTGATTACACAATTATACCAACAGAAAAGGAACCCTTCTGTCTTGCCTTACTCTAACACCACACAAACCTGCTTAATACCAGACACTAATACCAGACATCTTGCTATTGTCACACACACAAACACACACGTTACCAGCCAGGCCCGACAAAGGATCTGACTGGGGTGTGTGTCAGTGAGACAAAAGAGAGGTGCCAGTGAATGTCCATTAACCCATCCTTTTCAAGCAAACAGGATTGTGACAGGGATCTTACTATATAAGCGTATTTATCTCTCTGATGTTTTTCTTTGGAAGTTTCGGATGACATCTTTAAATTGATTGTTTTTGAGTGTAGCGTTGTAAAAACCAGCTTTGGATTTTAACGGTTACATGGATGGTGTGTTTTTGGCCTCTTTGTGTGGTTCAAAGCAGCTTTTGAGGGGATATTGCTCTTAGTGATATTTTTTTAGGTTATGTTAAGGTCAAGCTAATCTTGCCTCACAGTGCTGATGTTTCATATTTACAGATGCAAGACACAAAAGTGACTATTGTCAGTATATGCATCATGATCTCCATCCCTTTCTGGTTAGATTTGTACCCCTTGCCATTTGTGAGAATATTTCAAGCGGCCCCTTTCTTTAGGTACCTGCTCCCCCTGTACCCCATTTCCCTGCCCCCCTTCCTTGTATCACCGCTGAGGGACAGCCCCCACTCACCACTCGCTAATGATGGACAGCTGAAAGCACACTCCCAGAGCTCCAATCAAATTTGCAGGCCTGTAATTGGATTACAGTGAGCATGGGGGAGGGCTTTTACATCTCTGTCTCTCTCTCTCTCTCTCTCTCCCTCTCTTTCTCCTCCTGTTTGTGCTTTCGTCTGCAAGGCAGCATGGCATGTGGTGGCCTGAGCGATGGACAAAAGAAAGAGCTGACAGCAGATCGGCGGCCCAGGCCGGCCTGCCGCCCGCCCAGAGGGATCGCACGCCCCCCGCCCCCATCGTTAAATCAGTACCGGGGCTGCTGAGTGAATAGTGCGGGTGACAATGTTTTGTTTGCAGGCTGAAGCCCCGTCCAAAGGGGACTCGGTGAATAGGAGAATGCAATCTGTAGTTGACGTGGAGAGCGGTAAGCAGAAACAGGGCCAAAGAGCGAAACATCACTTAGCTCATTCCCGCAATGTTCGCCCTACCATTTTTCTTTTCTCTGCTTTTAATGTAGGACAAAAACATGTCACTCCTTGTTTTTATATCTTTTGGCAAAGCCTCAGGGGAGAAAGAAAAGAAAGAAAAAAAAAAAGTTGAGGATGCAATGCAGTAGCAGGAGCTACAATAACAGCCACAGCATAAACTGACCCAACGGCTATTTTTCAATTAGAGCTGTGGTCTCTGCTGACTGTTTTAGGTCAATTACACAGGCCCTGTGACTAATTATTGCATGGCCAATACACACACTACTGTGGGGATGACACTAATGGTGACATGCAAGCAGTACCAAATCCCCCTGTTCCATTGTCACCTGCCTGTCTGGATTGTATCTGGCTGTCAGTCACGCAACCTTGTTGTGTTCTACATAGGAGATCAAAGTACGGTACAGATCCAACATTCAGCACCTCAATTCAATTATTTAGAGAAAGTACATCAACCAGTGTCATAAACGGTGGTGGGTTCACTGTAGAACCAGCACCTCATATACAGTGTGAGTGTAAGTGTTTATGTGTGTGTGTGTGCGTGTGTGTGTGTGTGTGTGCGTGTGCGTGTGCGTGTTTGTGAAGCTGTGGTCCTCGTGTCACCTCTCAGTGGACTGACAGCGGGCACACTTGTCACCGGCCGCGTTGTCAGCATCTGTGACAGCGTTCCCAAGCCGTTCCGTCCAGATCTGTCCGTGGGAATGGTCAGGAATAACTCTCTCTATCGCGCTGTTCACACAAGGATACTGTCACCTTCCTCAGCAGACACCTCCGGACTGCCACCGTTATCCCAGCAAATTCGCCACAGCGCTTCACGATCCAAGCATGCCACAGACAGGACATCACACTCATACCCAGGCCTCATCTTCAGCATCACCTACTGAGGGGTGTGGTCCAGCTTAGAACCTTTATTCTTCTTTCTGACATTCTGTGTTCAGCTTACTGTTTCGTGAATTCGCCGTCAAAAACGCGCACTCGCTTCTATAACCACTGTAAAATTGGTAAATACACAGAGGAGAGGAAAGGTAGAATGATTGACTTGTGTGAGAAGAAACAGAAATGATGGAGGAGACGATTTTGAGGCATTCCACCCCAGCGTTTGTGAGATGCGTGTGAAGCATTGTGCAGATGGCCTGTCTTCATGGTGCTGAAAACAAACAGAACATCAGAGCAGGGCTCCCTGTTGATAAACACTTCAGCAGCTGTCACTCTGCCATGTAGCCCCCTCAGACAGACTCAAGACAACTTAATCCTGCTGTGCTTATCTTTATCACTCCCTCTCTCTCTCGCTCTCTCTCTTGCTCTCCCCTGTCTCTATTCCATGCATCTGGGAAGGCTGGAGTTAAGGTGAAAAACTGTGAATGATGTTTGTCTCTGTGAACACCACACAGCCAATCTTTGTGAGTCTCTGTTCCACCCAGACCAGAACAAACATTAAGGTTCCTCATCACTGCGACATGGAAGGATGGGGCATTAGTGAGGGGGGGGGGGGCATTTGTCCTTCTCTTTGAGGCTTTTCAGAGTGCGCTCACATGTCTGACCGACCTGGCCTCCTCTACAATTGTCCATCTGATAGAGGGGGCTGCCCTGGACTGCCGTCCCCAGATCTAGACCCTCTCACACGATGGCAGAGCGGGATGCCTGAGGATTAGTGCCCGTGCAGAGTGGTGGCTCTGTTTTGTTTCTTCCTCTGCCTCCGTCCACCGACTCTTAAGTACCTTGGATTTCCACAGCAGCAATAAATATACAGAGGCTTTATCATGGTGTAAACACGTCCCTTGTACCAGAAGGTGTAATCCTCCGCACTGTTTTTTGGGAGTTAAAAAGATGAAGTGCGCTCAGCAAGGAGCCCTTCTCCACCTCTCCTGCTTTATAGTCTGTTTAGGAACCTGGTGACGTCTGAGCGTGCTTAGAAACCCTTCTGCATATGGGAACACATCTGACCTTTTTACGTTGGGTCTGTGTGTCTTAAAGCGTGTTTTTAAGAGGGGGTGAGCATCTGAGTGCGTGCTTGTGTGAGTGAGTATCACAGAGATGGAGTCTGTTTCGAGCGTTCTCCCATTCATACACTTTGGCGTGAGCCAGAGGCATTTTAACCACTCCCCAATCTTTCCCCACCTGCCTCCCTCTAGGAACTCTCCTCCGAACTAGGGCTGAAGGACCCAGGTGAGGACGTCGGTGGAGGGGAAGGCTTAGGTTGAAAAATCAGAGCCCTTTTGACCCCTTAATGATAATCAGCAGAGATGCCGGTCGGTTTCTCCGAGGGTGGTAGTAAGAGGAGAGGGAGGCATGGGAACCGAGAGAGCGAGCTGGATCTGCTCAAGTGGAATGCTCTCTGGATGCCATCCCCACCTTTCCCATAAGCTTTTGTAGCATTCCCAGTCCGTCTGATTTTTTGATTGGCTACGCTGTTTGCCTGGTATCAGGGATTTGGATAGGATTACAGTTTTCTGCTCCTCTCAATCAATCCTCTCAAACCAATTTTATCAAGTACTTAATGGAGGCAGTAGACTATCCCGTATGCACTGCACTGCCTCCTCTTCAAGACAAGTATAGTCCTGTTACATTCAGTTTTTGAGCAGTTTGAGTGAGAGTGATATTTTTTTCGGATTCACATTCATAAGACTGTGCTCACACTGCACCTAAAAGTGACCCAGTTAAAAAGTTTCTTTGATATGTGATTCAAATCAGATGTTTTCAGATGACAGCAAAAGAGAACACACAAACACACAAGCACAAATATACTACAAAATTCTGAATTGTGATTCTGAATTGCCAAAGTAAAAAACATCAAACTGGAATTTTTCAGTGTTTAAAATAGCTCAAGTGACTCTTCATGCAACAGGTTAAAGTTGTCATAACGTTGCGTTGGCAGGGCTGTTGAAAAAAAAAAAGTCGGAACAAACAACAATAGTGGTTGTTTTTCCTATCTTCAGACTGTTGAATCTGCAGCTGACCTGAACTGGTAAGTCAATTGTGAATTAAGAACTATACCACCATGATTCAGTGATAGCCCGTTATAGCCTGGAACTACGCGATGATACGTCTTTTATTTGTGTATCCGGGTCATTTCAGGACATTGGTCGGTGTACACCGATCGCCTGTAGGTGCCTGTTTCTGTGACCAGAGAAAAGAAAGGGCCGGAGGGACTGGGCAGTCCAGGCTTTGTTCCTCTGCTGACGGGGACATGACGAGGTGTGTGTGTGAGTGTGTGTGTGTCTAAAGCGTGTGCGTGCATGACGCATATCCCTCCACCTCCCATCTAGTGAATAACATCTGTCCCATTAGCGGCTTTTCTGTGTGCTTTTTTAATCAGATGAAAGGAGCAGATAATGTTACCCGCAAACCCCGTCCCTGTCTCTATCAGCCTGAACGGCCGTGAGCGATGCTAATTGGCCACAAGTGCTCCGTGATTAACAAGAGAGAGCTGCGGATTGCATTACGGCCGTCCCTCTCTCACTGATGAGCTGATGTCTATCGGTGAGGGAGTTGGTTAATAACCTCTCCACATGCAGCACACTTTCACCTGTTCTGTGTCGGTCTTTTTTCATACACGCACGTGTTAGTCCTGAGCCTTTTCCTATTTTGTCGATGAATGTTATTTGCTCGGTGAATTCATGCGCGACTCCTAAACATAAAATGCGCATTTTGTATTCATCTGCTTTTTCTCAGTGCTGAGAAGTTTAAATCTAAAAGTCCAATTTAATCCTTGCCCTGAGGCCTGTTTGATGACAGAACGTTCAAAATAAGAGTTTGTGAATAAGAGAGTTTTAAAGTGGTTTGCCCTTCTGTATCCAAATCCAGCCGCTCTGTTCGCTTTACTTGTCATTACCACGCTCTGCGCTTTGAAGAGCTAATAATTCTCTTCATCACAGACACTCAATAGAGCAGATGACAGCTGTATTTCACGGGTGGCTTAAATCCTTACTGGCAGAAAACGCCAGCCTGTCTGCTCCCCCTAGGCGAAAACTTACTCATGATG
Organism: Chanos chanos; assembly: GCF_902362185.1. Taxonomy (NCBI): domain Eukaryota; kingdom Metazoa; phylum Chordata; class Actinopteri; order Gonorynchiformes; family Chanidae; genus Chanos; species Chanos chanos. The sequence goes on from NC_044502.1 coordinate 33,375,942, forward strand.
AAAGTATCTACATCGAAATCCATTCAGATTCTATCCGAGGGAGAAAAAAAGCTAGGCAGAAAATGAGTCAGGTAGAGTTTAGTTTCAGATCCGCCATGCCCCTTGCCTTGCTCTTAACCTTAAACTTGCTGCCAGTGTCTGATACCAGAAACAGTGTAATGCACTACTTTTCTCTGTGGTCTAGTTGATCCATCAATGCCATGCTAAATCCTGCATAGAGGGTGAGTAAGCTTTCTCTCAGAGGCCACTGATGTAGAAAGGGAGTGGAGAAGTTGTGAGCTGAATTCTATTAATAAAAGTGTATCACACTCTTGTCTCAGTTTGTTGAGGAGATTTGAAAAATTGTAATTACTACAGTCATTTGAGTTTGTGAAATATGGTGACTGAATTAAGATGCCAAGTTCACTTTGTTGTTTGTTTCTCTGTGTGTGTGTGTGTGTGTGTGTGTGTGTGTGTGTGAGAGTGTGTGTGTGTGCATGTGTGCATGTGTTTGTGCATGTGGGTGGGTGGGGGGTCACACATTTGAAATTCTGCCATATTAAAACACATGAGTGTAACTTCACCTTTGGACTGTGACCCCACATGAGAAGTCATGATTACATCTGAGTTAAGGTTCATTATTGAAATTGAATTTTGAAAAGTGGAGTGAAAGTATAATTATGGGTGGTAAGTTGGAATTCACAAAGCCTGGATTTGCCTTGATCTCAGTCTTCATCACATTCTTAGTAAGCCAAGATCTGCCTCAGCGCATGCCCCCAACATACAAGGTCACTGGTACAGAGTCCTTGGTTTCTGCAGTGTTAGTTGGGGGTATGAAGAGACCTGAGTGAACCAGTTTCAGCTGTCGTGAGAAAAACAATTGACTGATAAATTAAATCTGATTTCCTAGAGTATGAATGAATGAAAAGCCAAGAGGGTTTAGGGTTTGTTGCTTTGAGAGTTGTGCTGGATGTGGGTGTTTGCTAAACCCTGTTTGTTTTCCTTAGGAAGGCAAAGAACTCTGTGTCAATAACCTTAGGAGACATTTAAGTGGTAACTTGCCAAACACTTTTGTTCTGAACTTGACAGTTTATGTTTGGCCAAGACCAAAGTTAGCAATATTTATCAATGGAAAACAGGGCCTCTCTCCTTTCTGTCAGTTGCCCTTTCTCTTTTCACCAGTAGATTTATGTCCGGATTTTAACTTGCTGAAAAACAAAACATTAATAGGCAGTTGGTTACAATTTTCAGAAGTTAAGCACTTCCTTGAAACTATTGTTAATTTTGACATTGTAATGTATTGTATGTTCTGTGCCTGGCTCAAATCATATGTATATGGTGGAAACAAATTTTAGGACATGTGGAAAGAGAAGTCCTCCCATAGGGACACTATGAGAGAGAGAATTACATAACATATTCAGAGATAGTCACTGCTCTAACTGAAGCAAGGCTGCTGCTGTCAGCTCTACTGCAATGACTATACACCCACTTTGATGACTACCGTAACCATCAATATTATATTACCATCGCTAGCAATCAACAAGAAACTTAATTTCTTTACTGAACAAGCTCAATACATTTTTAAGCAAATGAAGGATGCAACTAAATAAATGTTTTGGTTTTCTTTTTTACTTGTAAACTGTATGTATTGACAGTGCAGCCAATTGTCTTGCAGTTTCAGAATTCACAAATGTAGGATATATGAGGCCTAAGTCTCTCATTTGTGTGCAGAGGCTCTTTGATGTCTACAGAATGTTCTCTGACTTTTTAATTACATGTCTGTCTATAAAAGCATAGATGGTAGTGTCAAGTTTAGTTTGTCGGTCAAAACCAATGATACATTCAACAAGTGCAATATGCAACCAATGTCCCAACCTACAAAATCTCTGAAAAACTGATAGAGGGAAGTGGGGCTGACGAAAAGTTCTGTTCACTTCCAGTTCTCATCTGTTGTTCCCTTTGTCACTTTGACTCCAGGCTACTTAATACCATACAACAAAATTCCCTTTAGATGAATGGGACAGTACTGAAAATACGTATAAAAAAATACTTATAATTAAGTTGGACGTTTAGCAATACACTGATTACAATGAAGTAAAAAAGAAAAATGTCATAACATGCATGGGAATAGAGTTGAGCTGCAGTTCTGCATAAGAACGAAAGATAAGAGCTCACTGGCTAACACAATGTCCATCATCCAATACTTTATCATTACAGCTATGCATATGTGTGTGTGTTTGTGTGCATTTGTTTGGCTTGCGTATGAGTGCGGGGTTTTCATATGTGGGGGCGTGTGTGAGTGTACTTGAGCGTGTCTCTGTGTGTGGTAGGAGGAATATAGAGATGTCAGGAATGCAAACACAGTGCTCAGCTTTATAACTCTCTGGCTCCACTGCTTATCTGCCTCCCTTCAACTTCTCCACACAGCGAGAGCCAATCAGGCACGCAGCAGCTCAGGCCGCAGAGGGCAACAAGCACCAGATCAGCCACTAGGGAGCTGAGTTCAGAAAATGCTCCCGTCAGAAACGCAAGACACTGATCTTGGAACATACGGGAACCTCACTCAGCGTCTTGAAATCCTCTAGTAGGGTTTGCTCATGTTCCATCCATTTCTTTGTGTACGTTCCTATTTCTTGATGATGTCATCAGACGGGGTTTTTTTTTTGTTTTTGTTTTTTAAATGGGATATGCAAAGTCTTTTTCCTGGTGGCTCTGGAGACACGGCCTTCCTCTGCTCTAAGGAGGTTTTTGGACCACAGTCACAGTGGTGCTCTGGCACGCTTCACTCTAACTGTTTGTGGAGCCAGACTGTAGATTAGAGTGGCTGAACTTCTGTCTTTTTTTATCCTTGTTTTCTCTCTCCTAAACCTCCATGCCCCCCCCCCCCACACACACACATCTACTCATGGTATTTCTTCATTCATACAACATTACGAAGTGTTGACTTTTATCAAATATGAAAGCTGTTATAATATGATGTAATATGATCTCATCCCGTAGCTAAGCATTTGCTGAGCATGTGTTTGTGCGCGTGAGCATTTGTGTGTGTGTGTGTGTGCGTGCATGTGTGTGTGTGTGTGTGTATGTGTGCGCGTGCGTGTGTGTGTGTGTGCCTCACGATGCGTCACTACTCCTTCTTAGGGATAGAAGATCACAGAAACAATATGTTCTGAAGGTTCATTGGGAATGATTTCATCTGGTAAGAAGAAAAATTATGACTTAAGTGTAGACTCTAGGAACGATCATTTCCAATAACTCCACATTTCAACAACATGACAAGTCTTAATGAATCATTTCTCCGCTCCAATGTTGCATCCTACACTGTTAGCAACCCACAGTAACAACCATGACTACTCTGCTGTAATGATTCAGCACCATTCACTTGAAAACAGATTGTTTAAAAAACTCAGCACACAAAATCATACGACCACGGCCGCATACAGATTCAGAGAGCAACCAATAACGGGCATTCAGCGCCATCCCCAACATTCACACTGTTTCACCCCGAATAAGGCTTTGCCTTTACTTTTAGAATGTGAAGAGGACACCAGAGACATTTGTTCCTTTCGTGGAAAAACAAAACAAGATAAAAGAAAAGAAAAGGTCCTGACGGCATTGTTTGTGAAATCTAATATGCTTGTGTTGTATTCACTGGCTTTGTGCTGAGCAGTGGGCTTTATTCCCTCGTCGCTTCACCAGCCTGTTTCTCCATTAATGCTCCATTAGTGAAATTAGTGCAGTAATTGGAAGGACGAGAAGTGATGGGGGTTGTTCAGGGGAGGGAGTTTGGCGACAGTCTTAGATAGAAGATGTTAGATGTTATTTATTATTTGTAGAATCTGGAGGGGTTTGGTAGAGTGGACTTCTGAAAAGTTAATGGTGTTTAATGTTTAATTAGACAAAGCTACAGCTGTGTGTGACTAATAATAATAATTATAATAATAATGTTATAATGTGTGTGGAATAATGATTGTGTGGAATATAGTGTGTGTGTGTGTGTGTGTGTTTGAGTGTGGTAGGTGGTGGTATATGAGAGAGAGAGAGAGAGAGACTGAGTATGTGCGTGTGCATGTGCGTGTGCGAGTGCATGTTTTAGAGCGCCTGTTTGTGTGAACCTGTCTGAAATTCCGGAGGTCTGACCTCTTTGTTTTAAGTGTTTGAAAGTATCTGGCAGAAAAAATGCAGCTCCTTGATAAGCTGAAAATGACTGAGAGCTGGCTTAGAGTAATCCCCACTTGTTAGGGCTGGGATTTTTGCTTTAGCAAGTTATTAGGCTTCGTGTTTTGAATATTGGCTAAATATTACCTACCATACAAACCAATATCCCTTTTTTTCCTTTGCTCTCTCTCTCTCTCTCTCTCTCTCTCTCTCTCTGTCTCTCTCTCTGCCGAGATATGAAGATACAGAAGTGTGTGAAAGGGACCGTATGGCTTCCTGCCAGACTGATTTCCTCAGGCTCTTCCTGAACAAAGACATCAGTAACACATTTTAAATGAAATACAACCGTTTCTTCCTTTAGCTTGGTTGAGTGGTCCTAAAAATAGAGAGCTGGGGACAGAAGTCAGTCCCTTACAGCCTTAAGGGCAGACCCTGTGTCCTCCGTGATGATTCATAAGGTGTTTTCTTTGGAAACAGCCCCAACATCCTGTCATTGTGAAGTGGGAGCGAGGCATGAGCGTGGTAAGCATGGATCTCGTTAAGAGTCAGATGTTCTGCGCTGGTCGGCGGAACGTCCATCACCGTGTCGGAACACGATTTCTGTTCGAGACAACTCGTTTCCAGCCTTTTTGTTTATTTGTTCAAACCTAAAATTTTTTACCCACGTAATTAATTCCAGATTCACCCTCCGCCGCGGTTTCCTGTTGAAACGTTACAATAAGTAACTTGACATCCCCCTGTAGACTGCCCTCAATTAATCTTTCTACCTGCCTCAGCCTGCCTACATCATTCACCAATATTTCCACAAGAGGTCTGTGGTGCATTACACATCATCCATATGGTTGATATTGATGAGTTTCTATAAAAGGATTACCAGCAAGAGGAGTGTGTGGCCTTTATGTTCATCCTTACCTTTTTTGGGCTCATTTAAATATAAAATCTGGGTTAGAGAGGTGGGGTACATCGGTCACTAAGTATCTTGTATCAAAGCATGTGTTATCTTTACAGTTATTATTTTTGTTTTTATTTTTTCTTCTCTTCACTCACTCTGTTTTAATTAAACTGTTATTCACTATTGGCTCTTTATTCAGAACTATTTACAACCTGCTCTCAAAACCCAGCACAGAAAATTGTCACATTATCCAGAGGCCTCTTTCTTTCTCCCTCTCTCTCTCTCTCTCTCTCTCTCTCTCTCTCTCTCTCTCTCCCACTAATAGACCAATGGAGCAGCTCAGATATAAATTTGATTCTTTTTTTTTGCTCTAACAGGATTCCCTGAGGGTCTCTTCACATTTTGATTTTACGCTAATACTATGACATTCAATTCTGTCAGCATTCAGCATTTTATTCAGTGCCTTTTCCCAGTTCAGTGTTGTATTTAATAAAACATGGATATTATCCAGGGATACTGAAGAATGTCTGTTGGTTGGCTGAAATGCCCTTTACCTGAGCTGTGAATTTTTAAGAACACAGCAATGTGTAATATCAAACATCTATTTTTTTCCACTAGTATATGGTATTTAAGCTTTCATTGGATTTGATCAAATAAGAATTGCCAGGAATTATTTTTAAAATGGAGGGGAAAAAAGGAAGGCAAGGCAAATATATTTATATAACACAATTCAAACCCAGGGGCCATTCAAAGTGCTTCACATCAGGAGCAAAAACTAGCAGTAGAAGCAAAGAGAACAATTATAAACAAAAAAGAAACAGATAGATATTTAGCTAAAGATAGATAAATGTAAAAATTGCTATGTTAAGATGTGCATAATAAATTGGATAAAGATAAAAAGAGATAAGAAGTATAAAAGAATTAAAATAGAAAAATAAAAAACTAAAAAAAATAGAAGAAGAAGAAGAATTGAAAAATAATAGTAATAATGGTAATAAATTATAAAAAGGTTTAAATAATGATATAGCAAGTCAAGACAGATAAAATTTAAAATTGACAGTAGATGAAATTGCGATGCTAAGATAAATTGCAGAGATAAAGTGCAAGCATCAAATTAATCATAGGCACAAGAAAATAAAAATGTTTTTAATCTAGATTTAAAAGTGTTAATTGGCGGAGCACTCCTGAGGTTTTCTGGGAGATCGTTCCATTTGTGTGTAGCGTAAAAGCTAAAAGCCACTTCCCCATGTTTGGTTCGTGGTGTAGATTTTACTAGCAGCCCTGTGCCCATAGACCTAAGGGATCGACAAGGGATATATTATGTTATCAGGTCGGATATATACTCAGGGCCTATGCCATTTAAAGCTTTATATGTGATAAGAAGCACTTTAAAATCAATTCTATATTGGTCAGGAAGCCAGTGAAAAGATTTCAGAACAGGGATTATGTGTTGTGATTTCCTAGCTCTGGTTGAAACTCTTGCAGCTGCATTTTGAATGAGTTGTAATTGTTTAATGTTCTTTTTTAAGGAGGTCCGGTTAGGAGACCATTACAATAATCTAGTCTGCTGGAGATAAAAGCATGAACTAGTTTTTCCAGATCTTGCTGGGACTGCAGGCCTTTCATTCTGTCTATATTCTTGAGATGATAAAAAGCTGCTTTGTTGATTGCTCTAATATGGCTTGTGAAAGTGAGATCTGACCTAGGTTTTTTTACTAGGTTCTTAGTATATAGGGCCCTAGTGTCAAGATGAGTAGCTATTTCAAAGCATTTCTCTTTGCTGCCAAATAAAATGACTTATGTTTTTTCTTTATTTAACTGGAGAAAATTCTGACACATCCAGGTGTTTATTTGTTCCAGGCATTTACAGAGTGTGTCTATTGGGCTGTAGTCGTCGGGTGAAAAAGCCAGGTATATTTGTGTATCATCTGCATAGCTGTGACATGAAATGCTGTAGCTCCGCAAGATTTCTCTGAGTGGGAGCATATATAAATTAAATAGAAGTGGCCCCAGTATTGACCCTTGGAGGATTCCACAAGACAAAGCTACCTGGTCGGACTGATATCTGTCGATTTTGACAAAGTAGCTCTGTTTTTTCAGGTATGACCTAAGCCATTTGAGGACTGTGCCAGATAGCCCTGCCCAAGGGACACCACATTAGTTTTGATTAGCAAAGACAAACTGGATTGAACTAGACATAGGACAGCAGCATACAGGTATAGCTGGGTACTTCAGTTCTGACAAAGCAAGTACCAACACTGTCCCAAACCAGCATACGATCCTTACACGTCAGTCCTGCTGTATGTGCTACAAAAGAACTGTGAAATAAAAGCAGGGGTCAGACTGAAAATATACATATTAAGGTTACCTAAAGAACCATCCGTTCAGAGATCGAATTCAAAAGACACAACAGAATTTAATATTTATTTTACAAAGCTGTCTGACTGAATAAAAAGAAGGAAAGAAAGAAAGAAAGAAGATTAAACTTTTGCTTGTTTTTCTGGTGTCATCTAAAATGTCCATTTCAGACTGTTGCCATTTTTATTCCATTCATTATTTCCAATTATTTCAGATAGTCCCCTGACATTCACCGTGCCCCCATTTCAATTCTAAAAGGTTGCAAGATGGCCAAGCTGCGACTGTCCGGCACAAATAAGGAGGGGGGTAGCGGGGGGAGTACAATTCTTTCAGGGGCTTGTAATAGAATAACTCAATCCCTATAAAAGCAATTGTAAGGTTATTATCTTCTTAGGGTCCCATTTGGACAGAGTAGCACTTAGGAAGGAGAGCTGGGAGACTAATCTTATAGTTAGGTTTCTTAGTCATCAAATTTACTGTCCACCAACTATGGGGAATGTCAGTGTGGTCTTCTGCCAGTCTTGATTCCACCGAGCTTGTGATGACGGTGATGGTGGGAAGATGAGTGGGGGGTGGGGTGAGGTGGGGTTGGTGGGGGTGGGTTAAGCATGTGAGGCCAAGGAGGCCAGATTAGTTGGGGAGGGTTGCTACTGTATGTGGGGGTGGCTAACATTGTAGGTCCAAGGGGTCATTTGCCACATTCTCACATCATTTAAAGGCTGTTTAAAAAAAAAACAGTGTTCATACAGAGAAATGTGTTGAATTAATTAAATGGATGAAAAAAAAAGTATCCGCCAGCACATTCATAGTCCTCAACAGTTTTGCGTCATTTTATATGTTATTATTTAAGAAAATATTACAAAAAACTTCTTTAATCAGCCAAAACAAAACATAGTAACCCACAATTTCAGACCAAAATGTGTGTGTGTGTGCGTGTGTGTGAGCGTGTGTGTGTGTGTGTGTGATAAATCCAGTTCCTTTGCAAAATCCAACAGTGTTGGTTTTATTTGGTATTAACGTTGGAGTGTATGTTCTTTTCAAGGGCAGCGTGTCACGGGGGTTTTGCAGACGATGGATGTCACAAGTGTCAGACTAAATAAACAGAGGGCAGTGAGGCTTATTTGTGTGGTGTTAACAGCCGAGCAAAACCCCAAAGAGCCACAAAAGAGCCGGGCCGCCACCCAACAAGCAGGTAAGCACAGGAGATGGCCAATTCCCACATACAGAAGAATTTGCTGGCAAAATATACAGTGGGCAAACACACACACACACACACACATGCATACACTCTCTCCCTTTCACTCACACACACACACACACACACACACACACATACACACATGCATTGAAAAAAAAACACACACACAATGAAAGGGCCAACTTGTATTGATCTTCTAACATAGGATTATACAGTCTTGCTCTATAGGCTTACCCACTTTTAATTCCCTCACAAAATAGATAGACTGAGTTTGGCTCTATACATATCTGGATCAATGGAAATCTACTTATGCCCAAGCAGTTCAATTTTAAACGAATTCCATTAGCCATAAGTAAAAGTTTTCTTGGGTAATGTGATTAGGGTCTCCCTCACCAGAAGACTTTCTGCTCTGCAAGCGGTGAAATGTTCTCTTTTTTCCCTGTGTGCCAGTTACAATATCTCTCCCACCGAACATCGTGCGATGGCACAGGCTGCATCGGAAATGCCACCTGTCTCCTGTCCTCTCCTGTAGTCTCTCCGAGCTACATCAGCATGGTACGAGAAACCGTTGCCTGTCCTGCTTGCTTACACTCTGATGTCTTTCTCACTTACCAGAGAAGCAAACAATTGCAGACACGTCGCACAAACTTGCCTAATGTGATGCATTACAATAAATAAAACTGAAAATTACTGCAACATTTTTTGAAACGGACTTTCTTACTCTTTGTCTCTATAATTAATTATCTCCAGATCAGTTAGCTCAATCTGTTATGCAACAATTCATGTGCTTTTTTTTTTTTTTTTTACACACAGGGAAACAGTTGAATATTTTTGAGGTCACATTTTTGGCCTGGAACTATGCAAATTAAAACGTATTAAAATTTTGTCAGTTAAAGACATTTGTTATTTATTAGTTGAAGTGAAATGAAGTGTTGACTCCATCTCTTTCCCTGCTCTCACTTTTCCAAGTATCAGTCATAGCGGTCAAGAACCATTGCATCTGAGAAGTCAGATATTACACAGATGTGTGAACCTCAGGTCTATTTTTGACCATTATATCATACTCACTAAATAACTGTCAGATTTAAGATGCTTTATGAACCTTTACAGTTAGGTTTCGTTAGCAGCAGGTTGTACCAAGATAACTTCAGCAAAATGTACAATGAAGTAGGAACAACCTTGTTCTTTTTACTTTTGGATTGAGTCTTACTTTAAACAGCATGTTTAATTAGAGTACATTCGGCTTACTGAGAAATTTTGCTTCATAAACTACTGTTCAGTTGAACTGAAGAGCAGCATCTCTCTCCCACGTCAGATAGTGAGGATCATTATTGTCCTCACTGTTCTTGGGTCAGTTATGAATACATCTTCAGCAGAACTAACACAAACAGTGCATTCCTGCCATGACACCAACTGACCAACTGACCATATATGGAGTACTGCCAACCAGCCATGGCAACAGTCACCACAGGCAATACAAAAAAAAAAAATCAAGTTGATAGTGGCGGACAACTAGACGGACAAACAGTCCTCTAAAGCTCCTCAAAAAAGAAAATGAAAAAGGGACAGTAAATAAGATAACTGAGGTCACTTTCAAATCCCAGTCTCTGTGGACTGTATAGTACAGGCCTCTGAAAAACCGTTGTCAGTGCCAGCGAAATAACAGAGCCATTAGACTGTAAGAATTTGCTGACAGGGAACAATGAATCCATTTGAGCAGAGAGGAAAAATGTGAAGAAAGATTTTGGTCATTAGCTTCAACATAATCAAATCATTTTTGGCCATTCATAGCTTCTCGGGGCTCTTGAGTGATGCATAGTATTGAAAAGAATTTTCTCCTTCTGTCTCGTTGTACAGTTTTAATAGGAACTAGCCTTTTTTTTTTTTTTACTACTGAATTAATATACTTCTTTTTAATACTTTCCCTGAATTGAATACATACTTTAAGTGTATTAAAACACATTTTTTTATTTATTTTGTTCAATAAAATGCCAGCGTATTGCACATTTTTGTACTGCTGCAAATCATCCTAAAGGACGGTGCTTGAAAAATTACTCTGGGTAATTGTGGGTACAATCAGCTGGTAGCTCTGTTGATGCCTCCAGAGGAAGCTAAAACAAATAAATACATAGAGATGAAGGTCACAATATCAAAACATGTATTTTAATTGGTGTCATTTTTGTGGTTGTTGTTGTTGGCATTAAAGTACTGTAAACTGTATGCATTCAGTCTCCTTCAAATCACCTTTAGCACTTGCCTAGAAAGTCCTGCATCATCACTGGTACCATGGAAAGCCTTCTTTTGGACCTGGACACTGTTCACAATATGTGAGCATCAGAGTGTATAAGGACACAGCTTAGACAGCCTGTCAACATGGAACATTCCAGTGAAGGTCTTTGCCTTGAATCAGCTGAGAGCATTTAGAAGACATGAGCTGAGACATAGTTAGAAGACATAATCTTTTCGAAGTGTCAGTAGTAGTGTCCTCCTCCACAACAACACTTCTGCTTTTGTCTTTGTGTATATATGTCACAAGTGAGATGTGTGTATTGAGAATGTGTTAGTGTAATTGTGAATGTGCATGTGTGTGTGTACATGTATGTGAGTGTGCATGTGTGTATATATGCATGTGTGATCAAGTACACGTATTTACAAGAGAGAGAGAGAGACAGAAAGAGAGACAGAGCGAGAGAGAGAGAGAGAGAGAATATAAAGCCTCACATCCAGCTGGCTCTGTTTGTTTGTCTATGGTCTGTATGCCCAGACCTGGCCCAGTCCAATGACAGACAGCTCAAGTTTGTGAATACCTCCGCCCCTGTAGCTCTGAGAGATATATGGTTCTGTGGAACTCCTTACTCACATGGATCTTTGCATAGTCCTCTCTGGTAGTTTCCACACAACACACACATTTATTAACGCCATCCTCATTCACAGTTTCTCATGTGGGTGTTTCCTTATAGTTTAGCCAAGGTGTGTGTATTATTTTATACCCACAGTGTGTAAAAACACAATGTTTTATATCCTTTATATATTCCCTGAATCACCAATGCTTTTATTCAGGTTCAGCGAAGCTGTTCTGCTGATGCTTTCTGAAAACAAAGCGATGTACTTTTTTCTGTTTCTATCATTTGTTCAAAAATGTTCATTTCTTATGCCAAAGAAAATGAACTAAGGAATGCTGAACTTTCATCCCTGCTTGAAAAAGACAGTCATACAGTAACCTGTTATTAAGGCTGAGTACTGTCCTTTAAAGCATTTGTTTAAAAACTATTCATCATTCAACTTTGAAGCTCAGAAAGGAAGTTTACTCTGAAGGCAAATGCGTGATATTTTAACTTGATATTTTAAGTAACATCCCTCTTTTTACAGTAAGAAGGTCCGAGACTTTTTACAGACTTCAGGCACAATATAAAAGATTTCTTGTGGAACAGATATTTATTATGATTTAAGTTAAGATTGCTCCTTGGTGACCTCTGGGCAAGAGTTAAGCAAAAGGTTAAAAAAATGTATTTGTATACAGTAACTGGTTGCTTGATCCTTTAATGCTGTTTAAACTTTTTTTTTTAATGTACAACAGGTAACCCATTTTCCAGTCATTCTAAATTTAACCATTAGGTCATCTTTGCATTCCTTTTTTATGCAGATGTTCATATGTTAGGACATGAAAATAAGGGTGCCATTTTATATTTAACTGTGGACTCTCAGTTATGGATTTATTCAGAGCAACAGCAGTATAGTTTCATATTAAAAAATGTCCATCGGTTCCCATAAAAGACATCATTTTCCTTCCCATTTGGAGGTCACTTTTGAAATGAAATTTTTGGATAAGCGAAGGCTTGAATTACTCGCTTATCGATTTTCATTTTAATAAAACGGTTGAGAGAAATAATTTGCTTTTAATCATTCATGCAGTTGCCTTTCTTCCTCTGTGAGCCCATGATAATTTATATTAATGCTCACACTGCTTGTCATTGCAACATTTAAGCATACAAATTACATTTTCATAATACGAAAATAAAAAGCAGGATTATTTTCATTTGAATTAGAACTTCGATCAATTAAGTTGAAACATTCTCCCTACACCTTCTTTTTTTATTTTGCTTCAGGGAGAGAGACAAGAGTGGATAAAAAAAATAAACGCACCAAGTATGCCTTCAGGCAAAAAAAAAAAGGAGGGGAAAAAAACAGCAGAATGCATGAACCGTGTTTTACTATCTCTCATATAAACAAGGCGGTTAGATAAATATGTGCGGTGAATACATTCACAGAGAAATTGCCTCTGTTCCGGGAACAACTCTAATCCGTTTCTCCTTATCATTCGTCCAAAATGACACCGTTTAGCTGCCCGTCGGTCCAGGGGCATCTCTTCCCTGTTAGGAAGCACTCCGGAGCACACGCTCTCCTACTCAGAATTCCTAAGCCGCTGCTCGTCTTCGAACAGCGAAACTAAATAAAGATGTTTAGTGACAGGCTAATGAACAAATGGGCCCTCTTGATTTAACCTTGATGAATGGTTTGCCCAGGTGTTTTCAATAACGACAATAAGCACTGCAAGCCACAGGCCCACTGATACTGGTATAATGCATTATTAGACCATTAGAGGCTGGGGATGGGAGACCACTTATGCACTGCCCTATCAATAATACCGGTTCCCAGTCTGCATTTAGGCTGGGGGGAATTAGTCATACTGATATTCTATTTAATAAAAAATCACAAGAAGACGCATAAAGAATCTCATTACATTTTAACAGGGTTACAGTAACCCTGGAGGACCGCAAGTTTAATTTTCATAAGAGCATCCATTCTTCAATTATGTCAAGCAGAGAAAATGTAAATGGCAAATGGAATGCTAACAATATCTCTACAAGCGCATTGGCAGATAGAAGCTCAGGGTCTGGATAGAGAGGGACAGTGGACTGTGTGTATATGTGTGTGGGAAGAGAGAGGGGAAAGAAGGAGGGAGAGGGAAAGAGAGAGAGATAGAGATAGAGAGAGAGAGAGAGAGAGAGAGAGAGAGAGAAGTGTGTGTGTGGGGAGGGGGCTTCATGCTCTCATTCTGGTTTGAATTTAAACAACTGCTTTTTTTTTTATATCTTGCCTGCTTCTTAATCTATAAGGATTAAGACTCAAATTTAACTTCACACAGCCATGCAACATGCTTATATATTCTATACTATATATATTCTTCTTCTTGTTCAGAAATTCAGCTGAATTACACAAAGACTTTAAAGACTTGTGTATTCCAAAACATCTCATCATAAAAATATTGAAGCACTACTTATTTTATGGGTTATGCAGAATTTTATTATTTTCATAGAGATTCACTATATTCCTCTTAAATTTTAGTGAATTAATATGCGTATGCTCTGGAAATCTCCCTTGGAAAAAAAAAAGAAAGAAAGAAAAAGAGAACAAAACCAAAAAACTAAACCCTAAGCAGAACATTAAATTTATACTGGGGACCGTGGTGTGGTCATAACATAATTTCATACTAATTCTAAATGAAAAAAGACATTTGTTTTCAGGCAGATGCTTCAGAAGAAATACACTAATAGAATTTCAGCAGCACTCATGACTTAACTCTAGTGTTGTGAGTGAAAGGTGCCAGTCTTCCTGGTCAGTGATGTGTGTTCTCCATCCCCATATTAGGGGTGCTTTCTGTTGAAGTGTCAGTAGCAGTATTGGCATGTGGCTATCAGCGCCCAGCACTGGGGCCTCTGCAATAATAAACTGCTAATTAAAAGGCGCACTGAGTGCAGGGCTGTTAGCAGGGAGCCAAGCTGCTGAAAGATTACTGCAGCAAGCCGGGTCACTGAGGTGTTGAAAGAGGCTATTACGCCTCTGCTCTCTACCTGTGAGGAGCGTTAATACAAACCTACACTCTCACTTACTTGCTTTTTTTTTTTTCCATCCGTGGGGCTCAGACCATCAAGTGAGTCCACTGTGGAAAAGAGCAAAGAATCTTGGGAAGAAATATTTGTTAAAAAAAAAAGAGTGATATGAATTTTTCTAAAGCACAAAAATTGACTATATGAAACAGAACTACATAGACAACCACACAGATACATATGGATTTTAACTAATTTATTCAGTTCCAATACTTTTGAAAAAATATATTTTATGATATATTTTGCCAAATGCAATTTTCAGTTAAACATACAACCAATTAATAAATCAAACTAATAATTTAGGATTAAACCAGCATTTCACTACTGTGAGGAAAAAATATATAGTTAGAATCTCACAAACCATACCTCCCCCATCAGCCATTTGACTACGCTCCCCCCCTTTAACACACATGCACACACACACACACACACACACACACCACATCCCACCCCCAACCCAAACCTCTGCATGTGCCAGGGCTTCCAGAAACTTGAAAAACACAGGACTGTACTCTGAGAAGTCAGGCAAGCTCATAATCTTATAATGTGCACTAAGGCAGGAAAGATTAAAATGTTTGGGTGTTGACAAGTGACAAGGAATCTCTTCAAGTGTGTAAGCTGTTCAGAAGAAGTCACACACCATGGGGTCTATGAGCATCCCAGGCCCTCTGCCTTAATTAAAGTAATTGGCTTTCCAGATTTCCCTCAATATTCTATCAGATATATCTTTTAGTAAGCGGCTTAGTGAAATATTTCACATAATTAGTTAGTCGGCCCAGCAAGCCGAAGAGCAGAACGGAACCTGTCTCAGGTCGACGTTTATGGTAAAGTTAGCTATAGAATTGCCACCTCTTTCTTGTCTATGAGTTTTATAACATATTGACCAATGATATTACCCCAACGGATGAAGGGTGTATAACGCTGTGCAAGCTAAAATATTACACTGAAGGAAACACGAATGAAACAGAATGAAGCCAGCTCCCTCCCTGCTTACCATGAAATGTCCTTTACCTTCTTCTTCTTCTTCTTCTTCTTTTTTTTCTACTTTTTTCAACACAATTTGACTACAGCTTCTGTTTCTCAGAGTGTGTGCGAGGGGACCAGCTGTGATTTGGAAAAGAGAGGTCTCTGGGTTTTGTGTTAGGTTTGAAAGAGAGGTCATCATATTGAGATAATTTCATTACACATCCACCATGTATCAGCTGGGTTACTATGTATTGTGTGTGTGTGTGTGTGTGTGTGTGTGTGTGTATTCAGTGTGAGGATGGCCTGTGCTATTTCAACAAACATTGTCATATGTCGCTGACAGAAACATCTTTGCTAAAGCGGCGTCATGCCAATGTTAATATCTCCTGTTAAATTATGTTCAGTGCAACTGTTTCTCTTTCTTTCTCTCTCTTTCTCTCTCTCTCTCTCTCTCTCTCTCTCCTTCTCACTCTCTCTCTCTCTCTCTCTCTCTTTCTCTCTCTCTCTTTCTCTCTCTCTCTCTTTCTTTCTTTCTCTCTCTCTCTCTCTCTGTAATTGCTCAGCTTTTGCTGAGACTGTTGCAGCTCATTTCCTTCCATGCTTACACCCACACCGATGAGCAGTGTAGACTGGGCCAGTGGTATAAGCCCATCATATGACTGCATGCTGTGCACATCAGTCTAATCATATGGAAGAGATGATCACAGGGCAGGAAATCGTTGCACAAGGCCAAAGGAAACAATCTTTCTGCACTGGCTTAAGCCAATCATGTTCTCTTTCAACCTCTGTGTTTTCACTACAGCCCATCTTTTCTCTTTTTCTGATTTTGGAGCTCTCTCCCTGGTGTCTCATAATTTAACATGAATACGTATCCCAAACTTGTTTCAATTACATTTGCAACCAGGAAAACATACACACAGTTTTTTTTTAAAAGGAGGTTCTTAGTTTCAGTGCGTCTAACTATGTAATCGATTACTTGGTTTTAAGCTCACTTTAGTAAATATTGGTTAATTGTAATGGCTATACAGCTGCTTATGAATTACTAAAAGTAATATTAAATTATCAAAAGCTCTTACAATTTGATTCCACAGTCACAAAACGTAAAGAACATCATGCATGAGCGATCATCACAACTTCACAATATGACAGCATACTGAGTGAAGTAAAGACTCATGAAGCAGAACGGAGAGGTAGTCGTCCTTTTTTCCCTGTAACTAGAACAACCTCCACACTGTCTTTTACTTCTATTACTCTCCCTGCACATGGTATACACTGAGAAAAAAGACAGCAAAAATAGTGATCATTTTAAACATGTTGGGAGAACCAGATTGCCTATGTTATCTGTAAATCTGAAATCACCTCAGTGAGACAGCAGGTGATCAAGTGAAAGACGGAGCATCAGACTGAAGAGGCAGTGTAACTGTAATCCCGACAGCAGTTAGCTAGGATTAAAAAGATGTCCACGGGTCTAAAGTCAGTGAAAGCAGGTGTGCTTGTATGTCTTTGACAGGAACTGGCTCCAACACCATCAGATAGTCGAGCCTCAAATTTCAAGCTGAAGCAATTGTAATTTTCCTATATGTGTTGTTTGTAATTAAAGCATGTAAAGTATGATTTTGGGACATATGAGGTAGTTCTCTTCTAAACCATTCACATTTTTAAAAAATCTCAATTTAAGCCCCATTACCACAAAACTCTAGACATTACAGCATCTCATCCTGTATCAATTAAATCAATTATGCTTTGTCCGAACCACCATTTTCTTTGAATGAGTGACAGTCACTCCGCAACACCCGTCTCCAGAAATCCCCTTCTGCCCTGGCCTGACAGCTGAGGGACTCTCTCACTCTGATTAATGCTGTGTTCTTGGAGATAAATGGCCCATCCTGGTCCCCGAAGGCCTCTAATTGAATTGGTTTCCAGAGAATACTAATGGGGCGTAATGTTGAGATAACTGAAACCCAAAGAATAAGTGATCATTGACAGCATGTGTTGCCAGTAATAAACATGTCACAGAGATGGCCAGTCAGTAGATGCATAATTAATACCCCAATGTACCACACATACACACTGGCCTGCGCCTGGCAGACCACCTCTTGCTCAACTCATTCAGTACAAAATTCAGTATAAATGATTTTCTTGAGAAATTATGCCATGGACTCTATTGCTTTAGACGAATAAATCTTAAAATATTTTGAAACTGTTCCATTCATCCAAAATCTGCTGCTAAAGTTACCTAATCACTTATCTGCAAAGGCACTTTAAAAAAATAAATTAATATGAATACCTCACCTATATATGGAGTATGCATTTGATAGTACATGGCAACAGTTTCTTGGGTTAAACTGTTTGTGAAACATTTGAGAAACATTTACTCTAACACTCACACACACATACACACACACACGCATGCTCGCACACATGCAGGTACGCATGCATGCACACACACATGCACATACACACATGCAGACACAGAAGCACACACACGTACACACAAACACACACGCGCACGCACACACACACACACACACACACACGCACACACACAATCAGCACTCTGTGCCATTATAACACTGGCAACCGCTGCCTTCCCAGATGAGCGTCTTGTTGCCACAATGCTTTTACACATGTGGGAGATGTTTGTGCAGAGACTTGGGAAACCATCAGGGCACTGAAAGCTCTTAACATAAACATTGGTCACTGATTCACACTTCATCTGGCCTGGCCATACATGTGCTGCACTGCTGCGATATTTTTGGATATCTGCCCACTTCATTTTTTTTTTATCACTTTCATGGTTTGCCTAATTTTTCTCTCTTTCTCAGAATAAATACATTATTCAGGAAAAAGACACCATTTTTGAATGTACATGTTGATAGCACCCTTGATAAGCCTACCAAATCTACTCAATGTTTAATATATTTCCCAGTTACAACATATCATAATCCCACTCATTCAAACAAGATGATTATAGGAAATACATGAGAGAAGAACAAAAACCAGAAGAAGAAGAAGAAGAAGAAGAAGAAGAAGAAGAAGAAGAAGAAGAAGAAGAAGAAGATCAGGTTTAATCAGATAAACTGGAAACAGGAATGAACCACAATCTGCCTGCTGGTTTTAATTATGGCCCACCAGTTGGCAGCACGGCGTCCTGGACAGGAGGTGTCATCAACTGACAGCGAAACCTACGTTCTCACCCTTCAAATGGGCCAGAGATCTCGGCTATGTTTGGTGAAAAAACAAATTTCCTCAGTGTGGCTACAAGCTGTGCTAACAGTAAAGACATTTTCAATGGCACCCCTAACCTCACTGTTCATGACGGGCACCCAGTCTAGTTATTGTATTTAGGTTAAGTCTAGTGTCCATGAATCAGTCAGAAGACAAAAACTGCCATGATGAGCTTGGCTTTGGGGCTGGGGGCAGTGTGATGTTGAAACCTTGGCATTTGAGATCATTATACAGCCACCATTTCCAGATAAATGTTCTGTGACAGTCTCTGCCTGAAACATAACAAGCTTTGTCTGCTTTTGGAGGGTGTGTCTTGTGGTATGGGCCAGTTGGACATACAGAGCTATGACGCTTTCGTAATCCACATGACAGTGTTCAGTGACTAAGGAACCCATAAAATATTCTGAAAATAAATTCACTGTTTATTTTCTGATAATACAAAGTACTAAGAGGTTTTATGTGTAAGCTTTCTCAGGATTAAGAAAACCCTTACCAAGTTTAAACAGTTTTGTTCAGTTGACATATTCTTGTTTATATGTATTCTTATTTATTCAAATAAAATCTGAATGCTAATTACAATAGGACATAGAGAACAAAACAAACTAACCGACGAGAGTTGTGCCTCAGTAATGATCTTGTACTATATGTTTAATGACATGTGGCAGGTCGGGCTATAAAGATAACAGTTGTCATTTGAAATACTCAGACAGTAACAATGACTCCTGCCTAAATTAGACTGGTCGTTGTCACTGGAGAATATTTCAGATCTTTCTGTCGTTTAGATTGATGATCTTATGTAAAGACAAGCCGTATTGGAATTCAGTTCAGCCTTTGAAAAACAAACTATTCTCTCATACTTGCTGTACAGGCGGGTCAACAGGTCTCCTACGTAGGCTGCTGCGTTCACCCATCTTTCCCAGTGAAACTAGGCTGCTCCCTGATCCCATGGTCTGTATGGCAAAAAACAACAAGGGAAAATAAACAGACTTGTCCACCTCTGAGGCTCTGTCAGGAAAAAGATCTCCATTCTAGTCCATTTGTTTGTGGAGATGGTGAAAAGCTGTCATGATGTCACCACTAGAGAACAATTCACCCCTGACTCTCTCATTGCTCCAACTCAAACAAATGAGTTAAATTTGGTCTTTTCAGTAGTACGTGTACTTTTGTGTCATTTACAGCTGCTGCTGGTCTTGTGTGCTGTAAAAATAGAGTATATCATTTTACATACATCTAGATTGGATCAGCCTTTTGAATAATAATAATAATAATGACAACAACAACAACAACAACAACAATAATAATAATAATAATAATAATAATAATAATAAAAATAATAAGGGCAGATGGATGGAGAAGATGGACAACTCATGTTCAGAATGCTGAGTAAGGACTTGGACCATACATTGAAAGCGATGAAATGAGAACACTTTTCTTCTCAGTTCTAGAGTGGGAATTATTCACATTACTTTAAACTGAGGAGAATCAGTGAATAACCCAATGAATCTGAAACATCAAACTAAAAAGTTGCTAAACAGAGAAGGAACTAAATAACAGAATAACAGAAACTTTGTCTCAAGCATTCAGATTTATTAACTAACATAAATTCAAGTTTATTAACAAACGTAAAGCTTGTTTTTTTCATAAGCAGTACTTATTGTGCCATGTTTTGTGCAAAACAGCATGTTTTCACCCCCAATTTAAACCGAAGTTCCCAGTTACCATTACCATAGTGACACCTAGTGACCAAAATAACAATTTCTACCATGTGTTAAAACTACTGCTGTGCATGGCCCTGATTGACTGAGTCACCCAATGCTATCAGAGGAATGTGTTGTTGCTGTTCCATGGGAAAAAAATCCATGAAAAATACTCGAAAATACACAAAATTAGAATATACTGAAACTGTACTGGAGGAATGCTGCTCCATCCATCAGAGAAATTCTCTGAGATTTGGTGTTTTGTTATTTGTGATGGAACGTCACAAATAACAAAACCAAGGCAAGACAGCTTTGATATATGGTTTATGGCATTTTCCTGTTTTCACAGATAGATAGATAGATAGATAGATACATAGATAGATACATAGATAGATAGATAGGCACTACTTTACCAATCCCTGTGGAGGGAATTCAATTATTGAAGCAGGAATACAAATAAATAGCACAGTATGGAAAACAAATAATAACTAAGTAACAAATAAATGAATTATGCAATGCAGTAAAAAGACACTAAGTAAGCAAACATATAATAAAGGCATCCATGTGTTTAAGTACATGTGTTGAAAGGGGAAGGTCCAGTACATTGTTGGCTATAAGACCATCTATGTTTATGTGTTTATATGGATATGGCATAAGCTACCACCTAAACACTATAGATGGGGTCACCATTATCCTGGAGGACAGCACTGAATGACTCATCTGACCATATTATTTTTTTGCTACTTGGCAAAACACAGCCTGCACTCTGTGGATCACTCACTGTTAGCATTAACATGCATTTCTCTAGGTGTAATGAGAGGTTTATGGACTGTAGCCTAAGCATAGTATCCCTCTCTGTGAAGCTTTTAACCACTGTTCCTCACTAGCCATTGTTCCAATGCTCCTTATGAAACAGTATTAGCCAAATACAACCCAATCAGTAAGTTAGATATTATCCTACATTCACGGTAGCTTAAAAAATGGAAAACTGGACGCGTCCAGAATTGTGGGTCTAACTCTCAGCATGATTGGACCTTAATTGCCTCATTGACACAAAACCCTCACCGTCTTAGCAATTTAAATAAACAATACAAATAGGACTGGAGGAAACCCCTTTATTTGCTGAAGGGTATCTAAAATAGGACAGTGAATGCTACCCAAGAAAGAGGAAGTGAAATGCAAATGTCCTTGAGTGTCCTTGAAAATCCCTACTTTCATGACTGCAGATATGTGTGTGTGTGTGTGTGTGTGTGTGTATATATATATGTGTGTGTGTGAGTGTGTGTGTGTGTGTGTGTGTGTGTGTGTGTGTATGTGTGTACTCCCTTTCTCTCTCTCTCTCTCTCTCTCTCTCTCTCTCTATATATATATATATATATATATATAAATATATATATATGATAGATGTATGTATGATATATATGATATATATATGATAGAAGCCACTGACATCAAGACAAGAAAGCTCCTTACAATGCATGGAGGATTTCACCCCAAATCCAGCATCCTGAGACTGTACACTAAGCGGAATGAGGGAGGCCGAGGACTAGTGAGCGTCAGAGCCACTATCCAGGATGAGACAACAAAGATCCAAGACTACATCAGGAAGATGGCCCCAAGTGATGAAGTGCTTAGTGAATACCTCAGGCAGCAGAAACCTCTGAAGAAAGAAAAATAGGAGCAGGAACCATCATGGAAGGAGAAGCCCCTGCACGGCATGTACCACCATCAAGTAGAGGAAGTGGCCAACATCGAGAAATCCTACCAGTGGCTGGACAAGGCTAGATTAAAGGACAGCACAGTAGCACTGATAATGGCAGCACAGGAACAGGCCATGAGTAGAAGATCTATAGAGGCTGAGGTCTACCACGTCAGGCAGGACCCCAGGTGTAGGCTGTGCAAAGACGCCCCTGAGACAATCCAGCACATAACAGCAGGGTGTAAGACACTAGCAGGCAGGGCGTACAAAGAACGCCATAACCAAGTGGCTGGCATAGTATACAGAAACATCTGTGCCGAGTATGAACTGGAAGTCCCAAGGTCAAAATGGGAAACACCCCCGAAGGTGATGGAGAACGACAGGGCGAAGATCCTGTGGGACTTCCAGATACAGACTGACAAGCTGGTCAAGCTGGTTATGGCAAATCAACCAGACATAGTAGTGGTGGACAAGCAGAAGAAGAAAGCCGTTGTGATAGACATAGCAGTCCCAAGTGACAGCAACATTAGGAAGAAGGAACACAAGAAGCTCAAGAAATACCAAGGGCTGAAAGAAGAGCTAAAAAAGATGTGGAAGGTGAAGGTAACAGTGGTCCCTGTGGTAATCGGAACACTCGGAACTGTGACCCCCAAACTGGGAGAGTGGCTCCAGCAGATCCCAGGAAGAACATTCGAGATCTCTGTCCAGAAGAGCGCAGTCCTAGAAACAGCTAAGGTACTGCATAGGACCCTCAAGCTCCCAAGCCTCTGGTAGAGGACCCAAGCTTGGAGGGGAAAGAAGACCGCCAACAGAGGCGAGGGGGAATTTTATATATATGTAACACACACACACACACACATTTTTTTTTGGTCAAGAGCAATTATTGCCACAAGTGCATAGTAAATGTAATCCTATCAAGGAAACAGTTCACAAATAAAAGCAAGATGAAGACGTTTAGAATGAAGAATTTGCATTGGGGATTAAATAAACATGGCTGCCCTCGACAAATACAGTGGAAAAGGGAAGAAAAACAGAAGAAAACATAATGGTGTTTTAGCCATGTGCAGGCTAGGCAGCTAGGCCTGTCTAAAACTCTGACAGGAGGATACATGTTTTGCAGGTGAGATGGAGCTGTCTGCCCTTTTCTCCTCAGATGTATGGGAATGTTCCTCTCTAATTAGTATGTCATTTCTGCGCTGTGCTGGGAAGTGCTCCTTGATCTCAGAGGGAACAGCTACCTGGGCAATGAGGCTGTGTCTGCTGGTTGCTATGGAGTCTGAACACTCTAAACCTGTGCCCTTTTTTGTTACTATATTTCTGAATTTTCATCAGTTACTGTGATCTGACACAAGTTGACACAGTGTATTGTCTATGAAGGGCTAAATAATTTTCGAGTTTATGTACGCCTATACTCGCCACTATGAAAAACATGTTTTCTTTTATCACAGTTTGGTTGGGGGTAGTTTCTGAGTTTATATGTTGGAACTCGATGGTAATTTCTTTCTTTTTCTGAATTATATTCCCTTTCCTGTGGTGTATTGCAACTAGTAAAATAAAAACCAATGACGTTACACATGGAAGAAATTCCGTTAAACAACAAACGTTTGAAGGTATTCACATGAAACACTTCACCTAACATCCGTTTATACGACACACGTTACCATGGTTACAGCAGCTTGCAATTTGTGTTATCTCCAGTTGGGGGCAATTATCGGTTGAATTTTCTACCAGTGAGAAACTCCTCACAGCAGCACCACTTTCAAACCGTAGCCAGCGTGAGACGTAACACAAGTTTTGAAGGGACTACGTTAGGCAGTGCTTCATCGTGAACCACGAATATGAAAATATGGTTGTTAAAACAAGGAAACAAAGCGTGAAGGACCAACCGTCACAGAGCACCGAAAGAGAGAAGACACAGTTGGGGTCACCAGCTCAGAGTGTAGGGAAGAGTAGACGTGGAAAAGAGGGGAAAGGTTCTCTCAGTAACCTGTTTCAGAGCAAAAACGGACTCTTTCTTGGATTGATCAGAAACAAACTGGGACTTAGCACCTCGGCTTTTATAAGGATAACAATCACTCTGATTCTAGGTAAGAGCATATCTAGCTTTGCTAGCCAGCTTGCTAGCTTTGTGATGTTTGCCATTCGCTCTTCTAACCTACCTCTGCAAGTGGAGCTTCAGTTAGTAGCTAGCCAGCAGCTACCGTTAAATGCATACGGCCGTGCTAACACACACTTTACAAGATAACGCTATGCCTTGGGCTTGCTGCAGCTTGCCAGGTGTTTCGCATGGCAAGCAGTATGTTCGTATTCATGTCACATATCTGCACTGGCTGCACACCTCTCATTGCATTTTGACCAGTAATGCAAACACGATTTGCAGACGTTAAGAGCTTGGCTAACAATAGCTGATAGATTTGCTTGACAGCACGACTGTAGCTTCACCTTATCTTACTTTATTAGTGCCAAAATGACCTGGCTAATTAGTAGGCTTCCTTTATTCGAGATTTGGCTTTTATGAGAACCAATATTAATGCCATTCCTCCACACTATTTTCTGAGCTGTCTGGATTTGAACTGACAGCTAACTTAGCCAACCTGTCATGGAATCATAGTGCAGTTAAGACGCTAACTGTTTTACATATTTTACACATTACGTTTAATACAATGTAGTGGAGCTTCCAAATACGTTATTTTATGTTGTACTTGTGAAACGCTTACTTTTAACTTTTTTTAAACCATGTCTGAACTTTTCTCTACCCGCAGCTGTTATCGCCGGAGTTCTACATTGGTAAGTAGATAGCCATCTTGTGTCCCGTTATAAACTCCCGTTTTAAGTTTACGCGTTCATTCTACAATTGGTTCATACATATCTAATACTCGTTTTCTTACTGTTGCCCCAAATCTCCTCAACGTAGGTACCACCTGTCACATTTGTTCGAAAATGACAGACATTTTTCACATCTCTCCGCTCTGGAGAAGGAAATGGCTTTTCGGACCGAAATGGTATGATATGCTTGGAGTTATTTTATATTAATCTTTTTACGCCTGTGAAGTATACTTTGTTAACATTTTTTATTTCTGGCATCTAAGATGTTTATGTAAATCTTTGTCCTGCTTGCAAGGGGTTATTGCAACTGCTAAATAAATATGTAGCTTAATCATGTATGTCGGATTATGAAATATCCTACTTGATTTAACATTTGCTTTGTATGAACTCTAATTTTTGTTACTTCAGGGTTTGTATTACTCCTACTTTAAAACCGTCATTGAGGCCCCAAGCTTCTTGAATGGTCTTTATTTGATTATGAATGACCGGCTCACAGAGTATCCTCTGATTATAAATACCTTAAAGAGGTTCAACTTGTACCCAGAGGTGAGAATACCTTGTGTGTTTTCTACCTGTTTTCTACCTGTATATAAACATATTTGCATAATTACATAATTAAATGTTAGTTTCTATCATGTTTATCAACTTCATCTTGGTTTCAGCTAAGCAGACAAACATCCTTTTTCCTATCCTCTGCTTTGTAGGTGGTCTTAGCCAGCTGGTACAGAATATACACAGGTACAATGGACTTCTTTGGGGTTCCCACAAAAATGTGTTGGTCCATCAACAGAGGGGAGGGGCTTGACCCAGTGGACAGCTGTGAAGGTATTGTCCTGTTTGTGCTGGATGCACTACAGGATATTGTGTAATTTGCAGTAAGAAATCAAATTTAATGCTTGCTGTGCTTCACATTGTGTTAAAATGAAACTGTGCAAAAGAACAGCTTTTTGTCAGTTGTATGCACTTCCTCCAAGACTTTACCTGGTTTCATTGCTTCAAGCATAGGTTCTTTAACTTAAACTTAAAACTTAGGCCTACTCCCTATGTTGGTAGTGTGTTGCTATGAGGGTGAAATAACACTCTAAAACTCTCACAGTTGAAGGAAGCCACAGGAGGTCAACACTATATTCTTGGTTGTTCCTTTTTCTGATAAATTGAGAATAGTGTTATTGGTTTCTTCCTGCATGTTAAGGGTTGTTGTAGCTTCTAAAATGAGACTTTTTCTTTTGTTCCTTTTTTCTTTTTCTTTAATGCTGTTAAAATTGTCAAGGCACGTAGTCACATCACTGTGTGAAATCCTTGCATGCCAGCAGTACAGATCTTCAACAGTTATCTGTCCACATCTTAAGACATTTTAATTTGTGTACTAAATGTTTGTATGGTCTTTTTGATAAAGGTAGTTGTTCCTTCCAAGAATTGTGAATCTGTTTTGGTTTGCCCAGTCACTATATTAATTTTAGGCATCATGTATATTGTAAAGATTGACCTTTAACATTTAGGAAGTGGTTTAAAGTTTGAAGAAATGCAGCTGAGACAAAAACAACCGTGCTTTATACACTACTAAGTACATCTCTAACTGATCAGAGGACTTATTTGAAATGTTCCTGTTAACACTTTGATTCAAGCTACAACTCCTTACTTTTTTCCTTCCTGGCAGGAATGGGTGATCCAGCTTATTTTTATGTTACATTTGTGTTCCTGTTAAACGGAGCAATGATGAGCCTCTTTTTCATCTATGGAACTTATCTAAGGTAGTTATGAATTTTCATTTTCACCTGTCTCTGGGAGAAGCCAGTTTAGACAGTCCTTGCTTTGGTTATGTTTTAGTGGGACGTGATTTTAATTCCTGCTGTTGTCTGATTAATATTTACAATTTCAAATACATTATTAAACAGTCTGCATGATGAAGTTAATTGAGAGCTGAGATGTGTAGCCATTCAGTGTAACCCCCATAGTGTTTTAGGGGTCACATAGGTGATCACTACGTAACAGGTAGGCATTTCACTTTAATTCTGTGTTTCATTTATTTATTTACTTTTGTTTTCCTGTAGTGGCAGCAGACTGGGTGGTGTTGTTACAGTCTTGTGTTTCTTCTTCAACCATGGAGAGGTAAGACAGGTCAAGACTTGCTGATCTGGCCATACAACTCATAAAAGCAATACAGTCAAATACTGAAGTACTGGACCTGATCTGTGAATGGTGAAACCTTAGGAAATATGTTAGCCTTCACTGTGCATTTGCCAAATGCTGGCTCTACACCCTCTGTGCCAAACTAAGAGATAGTAGCTCAGATGAAAAGGTAGATTAAAGGTGACTAGTAGGAGTCAGGCAGCAGGGAATAAGCAACATAGACATTTCAGTGTATGCTAATGAAGCTTTTCTCTGTTTTGACCTCAGAGCACTCGGGTCATGTGGACACCTCCCCTGAGAGAGAGCTTCTCCTACCCTTTCTTAGTCCTACAGATGCTCCTTGTCACAAACATCTTGCGGTAACTCTCTCTCCATCTCAGTGTTCTTTCCTTTCTGTCTTATCAAAGGAAACCATTTTAGCTTTGCAAGACTCATTTGCTTTTGGTAACACAGGTTTTGACATGAATTGGGTGATGTTTTTGATAAGTACATAATCTCATGCTGAGACAAAGAGACCTGACCATATGTTTACAGTCATCTGACCTTTCTGTGTTCTTTTTTTCCTTTTTCCTGAAGGACACCAAACCCAAGCAGAAACACCATGATTGCCCTGGGCGTCTCCACTGTGTTCTTCATGCTGCCCTGGCAATTTGCCCAGTTTGTCTTACTCACTCAGGTGAACGATTCTGAAGAGTAGAGGCAAAAATGATAACAGTTAAAGCCTTATCTAGACAGATCTGAGAATCTTTTTCCACCCATCTAAGTGCTAGATATCAGTTATTCCAATTGTTGTGACAAAAAATTTATGTTAAAAAATATTTTTACTACATCAGCCATGGCACAATTGCCACCTGTGGCCTGGACTCCAATAGGATTCATTTGGCTGTTTTTTGGGCTGGGTTAGTTGTCTGCCTATGGAGTTATAAGTAGAGCAAGTGAATAGCATTCTGCTTGATGCACTTTACAATTGCTAATACTGCACAATTCGCAATATGGAAAATTTACAAGTAATGTAAATATAAGAAATTGTGAGGAGATGGGGGGGGGGGGGGGGGGGGGGGGACTAAAGAAGCCATAGACTGTTGTAAAGCATTCAGAGCTCCTGTATGATTAACTCTTGTTTGTGTTCTAGGTGGCTGCTTTGTTTGCCTCGTACATTTTGGGATATCTGAGCCCAAGCAAGATGCAGTCCATTTTAGTGACTCACATGGTAAGGATTTTTGAAACAGAACTCTAAACTTTGTTAACGACTGTATTTCTAGGGATGTTGAGTATTGAGTGAAAAATGAACTGCCAGTATCAGAGCATAGTGTGAAGAAAATGTAGTCCATTTGACTGAGTGGAGGGAAGGGAAAAGTGTGTTGGCAAGCAGTGTAAATCAATGCCATGTGCCTTGCCATCAGGCTGATGGGAAGAAGGAGCTGTGAATGCTAATCCTTAGCCCACTTATCTTTTCAGCAGGACATGCTAATTGTCATTCAGAGGCACCCTGTTCCAGAAAGAATGTGCTCCGTGATCATGAGGTTTCGAAAGATGGTGTATTTGTTTTATTTTTAAGCGTGTAGTTTTCAGGGAATCCATAATAGTTTGATGAAGAGGCCTGAAAATGTTTTCCTGTGTCCCATTTCTACTTCGAGTGGATGTAGTGTAACATAGTATGTTACACATCAAAAATAATTGTTTTATAAATGAATTTTGTCTGTTTGAGCAGATTTCATTGGGTGTCTGCTTTCTTCTGATGTTTGGAAACTCGATGCTTTTGACATCTTTCTACGCCTCTTCACTCATCTCCATCTGGGTGAGTATTATAGATGATAATTTCTGTCAGAAGCACCATATCTGCCATTAAATGCAATGTTGTTTCTCTCTCTTGATTCAGGGTATTATTGCGGTCAGGGAGAGATTTTCTGATGCTTTCAGATCCAGACTCCTGTCATGGGTAAGGCCAAATGATGCACCACTGTTAACTGAATGCATTCCAAATGAACATAAAACCAGAAAAACACACATCTTTTTTCTTGGAAACCTTTTCAATCTTTATTGTTCATTTTTAGGTCATGCAGGGCCTTGCCTGGGTTGTCTCAACAGTTATTCTGAAGTTTGTGTTGTCAGTGGTCCTTGGTGCTTCAGATGACGTGAGTTCATCTAGATCTGCTAGTTTTTTTCCCGCTTAGGTGACATATAAAATGTAGGCTGTACAGTAGTACTTAAAGCTTTGTTAAACTTGTTTTGCTGATACTGCTTTTTCCCCTTTTTTCCTAATCAAGGCTCACATCAGCAGCCTGATTAAGTCCAAGTTCACAAGCTACAAGGACTTTGACACAATGATGTACACCTGCGCAGCAGAGTTTGATTTCATGGAAGTAGAGGTTGGTTAAGGGAACCTCAGAACTCACAACCTCTCACTATCCAATGTCTTGCTTCAGCCCTATATATATCTTTATAATTATTTTTTTTAAGTAGTTGTATTTTCCTGTTCCTTTTACACTGATGATGTGTCGTTTCTGTAAGAGGCTGTGACAATGTTTTAATTAGTCTATTTGGCCTGTAGTTACCTCTTTCTTTGTTTTGTTTTAAACTTTGTTTTTAGTGAGTTACTCCCTGTGTCCAATTTCAATAATTTCTCATGTCATTTAGACTCCTCTCCGCTACATAAAGACTCTTCTGCTGCCAATTAACATGCTGACTGTGGCTTTCATTGCTGGAAAAGTGAGTAATTATGATGTGTTTGGGAAACAGGTCTTCATGATTTATGGTATGGCTCATTGTGTGTGTGTGTGTGTGTGCGTGTGTGTGTGTGTGTGTTTTAATGACATTTCCATATGCAGCATCGGCTGAAATGTAAAATACAAATGTGCTAATTCATTCCCCATCTCTGGATACAGGCTATACAGGATATTTATCAGAACCTTAGAGCTGAGGACACAGAACCTGTAAAATCACAAGATGGATCAGAGCAGTGAGTGCCTCATCACTGTCCAACAATACCAATTCTCATGACTCATTATTCTCATGTCACTCATTACTGTTTATCACACACCTCAATCACCTAATGTCTTAAATACAAGATAGAGGAGTACTAGTTTATTGGTCGAGATGCACAGTGATGTGGTTTTAGAATTTCAGTTTTTCTAACTCGTATGTACCTAAAGAATGAACCTAACAGAAACCTAGCATCTGGTCCCTTCTAGGCAGTATGTTAAGCCACATGCTCTTATCAGGATCACATAAGACTTGTTCACTTAGAACAAGTCCAAATGAAATATTCTATCCTTTTCTAATCTCAACAGTAAACAGTCCTACATGTAATTACTGAGTTACTGATAACAGTGTAGAAATGATTATTTGCATGTGTGCAGGAGAGGGGCATGCATGCCAGCATTTATTCACTGGGTCCAAAAGACAGATTTTCCAGTTGACTTCTGAGTCATCTGTGGCCTCCTTAGTATTGCAGTTATTGTCATTTGAGACACATTTGCTTTTTCTTAGAAACCTTATAAATGTAATGACATTTAATGATTATATCACAAGTTATGTTATACACAGGGCTTTTTAACCATATTGTACGTATTTGCCTGCTGCATATTTACTGACAGTTATCGTCTGTTATCTCTTGAAGAAATAGTTATTGACTAATACATAGTTTTGTTTATCATTAAAAGTGATGCTGCCTTGGTGGTTTGAGTAGTCTGGAACAGACAATTTCCAATGATGTGTAAAATTTTTAAGAAATGCATCCAGTCAATTAAGAAAAAAATCTAATAAGAATAACATTCTTTTTGTGCGATTTCTCACCCTCAAGTCATTTTAATTTTTTTTTTTTCCTCTCAATTTTTAGGATTTTGTCCAAGGGAGTGGTAAGATGATTTCATGATGCATTTATCCATCAACAGGTTGAAGTATTATGTGAATGTTAGCATGTCACTACTGCTTCTTGTAATTATGAATAATTGTTCATTATTCATAAATTTCTGTTAGGGATTTATCAATCTTTATTTTGGATGCTCTCTCTGTGTTTAGTAGGGGTGACCCCGAATAGTCGACTATTCAACGATTTGATTTAAGGAGCCTGATTCGACTGCAAATCTCACAGTCGAATCGTCACAAAATGATGTCAGGATCATTCCATCCCGGCTACATGGGGATGCTGAATTTCTGATAAAATAAATTCTTATCTCAAGAAAAGAACTCTTTCCTGTGATAACGAATTAATTATGTCATTATCGCGGGGAAAAGTTTTGTTATTTAACTCAAGATCTCAAGAAAACTAAGAAAAATAACATGTTATCATGAGAAAATGGAATCAAAATTAAAGTGTAAACTGATGGCATCTTAGGTATTCCATAGTTCCTGTTGGGAGAGAAAATAAAGGCAATAAAAGGTGCCATACTGCACTCCTGTTCCTTCAGTCCCATCACCTACAGTGGGAAGACCCGTGGTGTATGTGGACTGTTACCTCGAGAGCTGAAATTTTGAAATTTAATGCATCAGATAATGAGCCAGCCGGTACTCTTGGTCCAAGCAAAGATGCAAAAGGTAACACAATCAGGAAGACAAATTGCTTAATTAGGTGTTTCAGCTCTGTCTGGTGTGTAAAAAATGGATGCCAACGTTGCAAATGAGAATATGGATCACTGAGGGAGGAAAAAAAACACCGAAACATGATTCGACGATCAGTCGACGATAGGCAAGACTTGACGAATCAGATTTGACTATGCAAGTTCTTAGTCGGGGACACCCCTAGTGTTTAGCAGTTCTATATTGGTCCTAATCCTTTTCCTCCTTGTGCTGATTGGCGTCATATCTTAGTTGGTGTACCACAGTCTGCAGCTGATAGCTTTTGCTGTGCTCGCTGTGCTCATAATGAGACTAAAGCTCTTCCTCACTCCACACATGTGCATCATGTCTTCTCTCATCTGCTCCAGACAGGTGAGCACACTGCACTATCACTGACCGTTTATCAGCCGTTCCTCTCCACCAGACAATGTCTGTCTGATAGTCTAAACATGTTTCCATAGTGACTTCAGCCTTTACTTATGTTGCTGTATTACATATGTCAGTTTTGGAGTCTGGCTACCATGGGGTTCCTTTAACACAGTGGTCATACATATAATATATGATCTTCTGTGTATCCTGATTTATGGTCCCATGTGTTCTGAAAAAAAGGTCTGTGTTCTTGTGTTTTGATAGCTGTTTGGCTGGGTAGGTGAGAAGTTCAAACTCCACATGATGGTCTTTGCCATTCTGTCTATAATGGCAATGCAAGGGGTGGCCAACCTGCAGAGTCAATGGGCCATCATGGGAGAATTCAGTAACCTTCCACAGGAGGAGCTCCTGGAATGGATCAAGGACCAAACGAAACCCAGTAAGATAGAACAGCATCCTCCAGCAATCACCGCAGGGGTTATGTATCGCAAAAACTTTGACATTTACCATTTTAAAATCATTTGTCTTAATGTAGGTGCTGTAGAAAACAGGATGCAAGGCAGCTCATTTTAACGACCTTTGTCGTTTTTGTAGCAGCTGTATTTGCCGGTGCAATGCCCACCATGGCCAGTGTGAAGCTGTCTGCTGGCAGGCCCATCGTTAACCATCCACACTACGAAGACGCAGGGCTGAGGTGAACCAAGACTTGCACAATTTCTCATGACCACGGATATGCTAACCAGTATTCTGTAACAGTAACAGGACTTCCAGGATGATGCACAAATAGGAGCTTGTGCATGCTGTTGAAGTGTTTTAATGGAGTCTGCTCTTTTAATGTATGGATTGTTAAATTAAAATGTGATATGGAAATATGAAATACAATATGAAATCATGATACTGGCTTTGGATGATAAAAGGAGTCTTAAGTATTCTTCCTATAAAATGAAATTTTGCTGCATTTACAATGATGTTCCTCATTACCTTGCTACTTGTCACCAGGGAAAGAACAAAGCTGGTCTACGCCATGTACAGCAGAAAGCCAGTGGAGGTTGTGAAGAATAACCTTATAAATCTGGGCGTGGATTACTTCATCCTGGAGGACTCATGGTGCACCAGACGCTCCAGGTACACTCCTCCAGGCCTTTACTGTAAATCTGAGTCAAAATAGTGAATGTTTCACTCATTGGATTTTTCAGCTGACTGTCATTCAACCATCATTCAACTTTACTCTTGCAGGCCGGGCTGTAGCATGCCAGAGATCTGGGATGTGGAAGACTCCCAAAATGCAGGCAAAGTCCCACTCTGCACAATTATGTCCAGGGACTCCCGTCCACATTTTATCACAGTATTTCAAAACAGCGTCTACAAAGTTCTTAAAGTCCCCAAAGCAGCCAAAGACAGTAGATAATAAGAGAGATGGTTTTTGTAACACTAGCTCTTAGTAATGTCATGTCCTCTGGTGCAGAACGTCAGGTTTCTTTTTTTTTGTTTTGAATTCAAATTTACTTTTTTTCTTTTTTTCAAATAAACTCATTTCAAATTGTTTCACTGGATGAATTAACTGTGGTGATGATGTGAAGAAGGTGACAGAGTGTTTTGAAAAGTGTTCCCACACTTGTTTTACAATGTGACTATTTATACTGTTAAAGCGATGACTTCCAGGTTGTGTCATCCTTGCTGCTCTTAACCAGCTCAGTATGTACCATTGTCAGTTACAGACGTTATAAAGCGGAGAACATTTCAGATTAAATCCTGCGTACAGTGGAGTCACGCTTTACCAGAGGTGCGAATCCTGCTTTTATTTAATTGTGGCAAACAATCAGTTTTTTGTTTGACTTCCCCTTTATCTTTCATGCCCTGGCAGAGTGATGAATAAAAAATCTGTTCTGTACTGTGTCATATTTGGCTGATAAAGACTGCAAAGTATTTTTTGTAAATGTTTTTCGTATGTTCAGAGCAAATATTTTTTCTATTTTTTAAAGTTACTGTAATAGCAGACTGTAGCTTGTGGGATTCATTGCTGAGGATGTATCTTTTTATGTCATTACAAACAGCTGTCAGTATTTGCAACCCGCCATGCAGCATTGAAGTTTTCTGTTGTTGAGAATCTTTTTTTGTTTGGCTTTTGTGGTAGTTTAGATAAGCTGCAATTTCTAAAATATAAGCTATCCATTTCAAATGGTGAATAAAGAGATGTTGAATTTCTTGATTACTCATCAGTTATTTTTATGTTGCTCTGTTGATTTGTTTCTGAACATTGGTCAGTTGTATTTTTTGATTCTAACGAAGAGTTTTAGGTGGAACATTTTTGAAGTATCAATAAAGCTCTTGTTACATTAAAGCTCATGTTTCAGTTATAGAGAGAAGTGTTTAAGCCCATAAGTTGCATAACGTTTGACTTGATAAACCAATGGCCTTCCTCTTTCTTGTTATATAAGCAAGTTGTATAGAATCCGCCCTCACAACTAACACATCCTATTTGTCAATATTTGTGTTCTCACTGAGAGAACTCAACTCAGCGTGACATGTTCTACGTTCTGTCTACATACAATGTGAGGAGGGCCTTCTGTGCACATGGAATCAGTTTTTAAGTAAAGTGCATTTGAATTTGAGTACTAACACTTCTTTATAATGCACCGAGTCACTCAACAGCATGATACACAAATAACTGCATCAAAGATGGGAGTTAACACTTTCAGAATACAGACAAATGTCTTATTTGCAGACTTAGTTTTAATGTATTAGGACAATCATAAATCCCAGTTTTACCTCTGTTTTGTCAAAAGGCTTACTTGACTACAGAACATCCTGTACTGAATTACAGTGCACAACTGTTATAAAGTACAAAGCATCACAATTACAAAAAGTAATTACTTTAATGGGTCACACTTTTACTAGTAGTACATTGTATGAAGGTGGCCACTACTGCTAGCACTACTACTAATATTGCATCTTCTCTGCTGTGTCTTCATGTTCACTGATAATCAGCACTAATTTTATTAACAGTGTTTATTTGAACAGAACAGGATACTTCTGTGATAAGAGTAACAGGGAAAGAGAAAATTCTCTAAAACACACCAAAAATGTATGTGTCTGACAGGGAAAAAAAAACCCAAACACAAATGACATCTGCAGTGTAATCACCTTTATTGCTTTTATTTAAACAATTAAATTTATATCACAAAAAATAGCTTTTGTCTGACTTGTCCTGTTCTAACCTAGTGTGAATAATATTTGAATATTGAACAGTTCCAGAACAATCATCCGAGAAACAGATTTAAAAAAAAAATGATTAGGCCAGTCCATAGATAGTATTGAACCAAACAGTGGTACAGTGAAGGACTGACTTTGGCCTTGTTGACATATTGGTGTAAAGGTCGCGGTTCCTATATAATGATTATGCAGACTGACCAATTGAGAAAAGCAGTGATATTTGTTCTGTTTGTGCTACTGCAATCCCCTAGGGGTGGATACTTGGGCACAGTACATGACCCACAACACAGAGAGCTCACTTAACAACAGTCTGTCCCACTCCCCACCACAGGGTCTGATGCTCAGAAGGTGATTTGTTATTTTTTAATAGGGGAGATGACCCAGTGGTCACTGTCACTACTCTATAGAGTATACAGGGGAAAGATTATGATGATGCTTGAATTCAGCCAGTCTCACTAGATAAATATAGTTTATTTCAACATGAAAACAAAATATAATATTTTGTTACCATTAGGGTTGGGCGATGTCTGAAAGCCGAATTGGAGAGAGTTACGTTGCTAGCCCAAGTATCTGCTCTGTGACAAAAACAAGTGCTTGATGGAAGCTAAAGCTAAACAAGAAGCTGAAGCTACCTTAGCTAAACTAAAGCTACAGAGAGAAGACCTAGAGTTACAGACCACTTTAGCAGCCTCAGATGCTAAATTCAGAGTAGGAGACGAGTTTGAGAGTCTTCAAGTCTCATCTATAGCCCCAAGTCTCATCTATAGCCTCAAGTTGAGGCAGCTAAGCCCTCTGAACTGCAAGATCGCAGGCAGGTTAAGCCCATTCCTCTTGGTGCCGGGTCATTGGGAGAGAGGGAACATGCTGGCAGTAGCATCCTTAGTGCACCTGTTATAGCCACGCAGCCAGAACAAGAGACCATAGGGTCCACACAGGCCATCACAGAATTCCTCATGAGACAAGACTTTCCACTCTGCCACCTCAGAACATTCCTATATTGAAAGGGGACCCTATGGAATATAGGCTAATCATCAGGGCCTTTGAGCATGGCGTGGAGGACAAGGCAGAGAGTCACAAAGACCAGCTGTACTACAGCAGTGCACAAGTGGGCAGCCCAGAGAGCTGATACGGAGTCGTCTCCGCATGGAACTGGAATGTGGCTATCGCGAAGCAAAGAAGAGCACTATGGAATCGAGCACAAAAGTTCAGTGGCATACATTGAGAGGGCACTGAACTGGCCGACTATTAAGTCTAAAGACGGAGAGCCGCTCCATTCCTTTGGCCTCTACCTCACTGGAAGTCATAACGGCATGGCAGACGTGGAGTACATGGAGGAGCTCGAAAGCGCAGCCACCATGCGTACTATCATTGCCAAGCTTTCGTACAAGCTGAGGGAGTGGTGGAGAAGCTTAGCCTGTGGTATTCTAGACAGGCAGCAGCATAGAGCCAAGTTCAGCAACCTTGTGGACTTTATAAATGAGCAAGCCAAAGAAACTTTGCACCCTGTGTTCGGGAACATAATGGAGGGAACCAAGAGCCAAGCTAAAGCTTGCAATAATGAAAGGTCACTCAGGAAGAGTGGCCTTTGGAGAGGTTTCATCACTGCCACAACAGTAGTAAAGAGTAAAGTGGAGGAGAAGCCAGCTAAGAGAGGTTTAGTCTGTGCTTTCTCTAAACCTTGCCTCTTCTGCCAAGAAGAACAGCACGCCATGGAGCACTGCAAAAAGATGAAAAGTTCTCTTCACAAGGAGAAGATTGACTTCCTTAGGGCTAAGGGTCTGTGTTTCAGCTGTTTGAAACAGGGACATATGAGTAGGGCCTGTAAAGAAAAGATAAGCTGCCAAGACTGTCAACTGACACACCCTACAGTTTTGCATATAATAGCCAAGGCTACATCTAACAAAGCAAAACACAAAGGCGAGCCATCGGATGATGGTGAAGGTCAGTCTGTGGTCAGCGGGTGCATCGATGCAGAGACAAGGACCTGTGGAGCCATTGGGGCCGGTAACGTTGATAGCAATTGTTCCGATTCAGATCAAAGCTAAGAGGGGCAACAAAGTGGTGACAACCTATGCGTTCCTCGACCCTGGCAGCACCGACACATTCTGCATGGAGAAGTTGATGGTGGTGGTCAACCTCACTGGCAGGAACACAGGTATCTTGCTGAAGACCATGGGAGGGGAGAGGATTGAAACTAGCCACTTGGCGTCCGGCTTAGAAGTCAGTAGTCTGGAGAGTAATAACCTCCTGTAACTGCCTAACGTCTTCTCTAAGACAACAATTCCAGAACATAAACAGAACATCCCTCGACAAGAAGATGTGGATAAGTGGCTTCATTGTAGTCAAGTGCATCTCCCGAAGATTCAAGCGGGGATAGATCTTTTCAGCAGGACTAACATACCCAAGGCCATGGAACTGTGGCAGGTTATTTCCAGTGTAGACGACGGACCGTACGCAGTGAAAACTAGGCTTGGTTGGATCATTAATGGACCCCTCAGAGAAGATAATGGTCATGGTGCAACGAGTGGACTCGCGCAGGAGACACCCAAGAGCACATCAGTGATGACGCTGGATGAACTGTGGAGTCAACAGTTTAAGAATGACTTCCCAGAATGTCAAGATGACCATCTGCAAAAGTTGAGGGACGACATCCAGTTTTTGGAAATGGTCTCGCAGTCCACTAGACTTGTGGAGGGACATTACAGCATCGGTCTACCATTTAGGAACAGAGTCATCAAAATGCTGACCAACTGTAGAGTAGCTGAACAGCGAGCTCTCAACCTAAGGAGGAAGTTCATTAAGAATTCGCAGTTCAAAGCCAATTACTCTGCATTCATGGATGACATCATCGCCAAAGGCCATGCGGTGAAGATCCCTAGCGAGGAGCTCAGCCACAGCAATGGGAAGGTTTGGTACTCGCCACACCACGGGGGTGTACCACCTGCAGAAGCTGAAGATCAGAGTGGTGTTTAATTGTGGAGCGTCGTATCAGGGTACCGCTTTGAACGAACAGCTGCTACAGGGGCCAAATCTAACCAGCACACTGCTCGGTGTCATCGCCAGATTCAGGCAAGAAGAGGTGGCGATCATGGCTTACATAGAGGCCATGTTCCACCAGGTCAAGGTGCCGGATGAAGATGCCGACCCTTTCGGGTTTCTTTGGTGGCCCTCTGGTGACATTAGTCAGGACTTGGGAGAGTACAGAATGGCAGTGCACCTGTTCGGTGTGACTTTGTTCCCTAGCTGTGCCAACTTTGCTATTTGAATGTGTGCAGAAGACAGCAGAGACTGATTTGGAGCCATGGGTATCGACACAGTATTACGTAATTTCTATGTCAACGACTGTTGGTCAGTAAGCTCAGAGGAGGAACCTGTGTCTTTGTACTACGACTTAAAAGCCATCTTTGAAAGAGGAGGATTCCGGCTCAGGAAGTGGGTAAGCAACAGCCGGGCCGTGTTGTCCGCTATCTCTGCAGAGGAAAGGGCCAAGGAAGTCGAAGACCTAGATTTGTTTCCGGTCCCAGACGTGTTTCCGGTCGAGCGAGCTTTGGGCATCCAGTGGTGTATCCAGTCTGACAACTTCAAGATTAAGATCGTTATAAAGAACAAACTACCCATCAGAAGAGGCATTCTCTCCATTGTTAGTTCTATCTATGACCCGTTGGGTGTCCTAACACCTATGGTCCTGCCGGCAAAGAGGGTTCTCCAAGAGCTCCGTAGACTGTAGCTAGGCTGGGACGATGTCATTCCCGAACATCTAGTTCAGCAATGGTTCAACTGGATGAATGACCTCCACCTGTTGGAAGACTTTGAAATGGCTCAGTGTGTCTAGGCTTTGGCGAGCCAGCACTCAGCCAGCTGCATCACTTTGCAGATGCCAGCTAAGGAGGCTATGGAACAGTGAGTTACCTGCTACAGAAGGGCAAAAGCAACAAGCTTCACTGCGCTTTTGTCATGACTAAGGTCAGAGTAGTGCCACTCAAGCTGATTACCACCCTGCGCATAGATCTAGAGCTAGCTAGCACATGGACAAAACATTGGGGTAATCAGCTTGTCCAGAGTAAGACAGTGGAGGTATGTTAACACTTTCAAGAGCCCAGCTGACTACGCGTCAAGGGGACCCAAGGTCGACTCATTCATGAGCAATAAGACTTGGATACAGGGGCCCGACTTTCTCACCAAGCCTGAGGATGAATGGCCAGAGAACCTGGACCACCCTGGGGATTTAACTGCAGAGGACCCAGAAGTAAGGACTGTCGTGGTCAGCACTGCTGCAGCCGAAGAGCAGTCAGTTCAGCAGTTTCTGGAGCACTTCTCTTCATGGTTCTGTCTAAGGAGGGCAGTTGCCTGGAGCTTAAAATTGAGAAGCATTCTGCTGTGCTCATGTCGCAAGAGGAAGGAACTGAAGGCTTCTCTTGCTTGGGCAGAAGTTCATAGGGTGATGAGGAGCTTCAAGACTGGCTTTAGGAGGAACAACCTCACAGTGGAGGATTTAAAGGAAGAAGAGCTGAAGATCATTCGTTTCTGTCAGTGGTGGAAATTCTCAGAAGAGATCTCTGTGCTTCAAAAGGGTGACAGTGTGAAAACAAGCAGTCACATCTCTAAGCTTAATGCTATACTCCAGGATGAAGTCCTCAGAGTTGGTGGAAGACTCAGAGGAGCTGCCATGCCTGAAGAGATGAAGCACCCTGCCATCCTGTTGAAGGACCTCCATGTAACAGAGCTTATCCTTAGAGAGATCTACCAAAGCCTAGGCCACAGTGGTCACAGTCATATGCTGTCTAAATTGCGACTCAAGAATTGAATTCCTGGTGCAAACACAGCCATAAAAAGAGTTCTTTCCAAGTGTATCACAATGCTCGTATGGCACCGCCGAGCAACAGCACATGGCTGACCAACCTCACAACAGGGTCCTGCCGGATGAGCCCCTGTTCACCAACACCGGGGTTGATTACTTCGGTCCTTTTGAGGTCTGGCACGGTAGAAGCCTCATAAAGTGGTACAGTGTCATCTTCGCCTGTTTGGTCATCTGTGCAGTCCACATTGAGGTAGCGTCATTGCTAGATACAGACTCCTTCATCAGCGCTCTTCGTTGCTTCATAGCAAGAAGAGGTTAGGTGAAAATCCTCCGCTCAGACAATGGGACAAACTTTGTTGGAGCTGATTGTGAGCTGAAGAGAGCTATTGAAGAATGGAATATCTCCAAGATTGAGGACGCTACACATCAGAAGGGAATCCAGTGGACATTCAACCCCCCTACTGGTTCTCACCATGGCAGAGTCTGAGAGTGGTTGATCAGGTGAGTAAGGAAGATCCTAAGCACCACCTTAAAGCTCCAGACATTGGATGAAGAAGGCTATCATCAACAGTCATCCGATTACTAAGGCCTCCAGTGACCCAACGATCTGGAAGCACTGACTCCCAATCACCTCTTGCTCCTCCAGTCGAAGCCATCTCCGCTGCTGGGGCTCTTTGTGAAGGTCTTTACACCCACAGCAGATGGAAACAAGTCCAGTGTATGGCGGACATATTCTGGAAACGATGGACAAGAGAGTACCGACCTCAGTTACAAGAGTGGCAGA
Source organism: Chanos chanos (assembly GCF_902362185.1). Taxonomy (NCBI): domain Eukaryota; kingdom Metazoa; phylum Chordata; class Actinopteri; order Gonorynchiformes; family Chanidae; genus Chanos; species Chanos chanos. Next base: position 33,416,682 of record NC_044502.1, read on the forward strand.
AGTGGTCATGCATGTTGCGCAACTTTGCCGTCGGAGACATTGTGTTGATTGTCGACCACACTGCTCCACGCACCTCAATAATATATCTACATGTTGTTGTTTATATAAACAGTAAAGAGTGTACAAGCTATCATTAATGTACAGTTGAGAGGCTTGGGATGCCTTTCTTTACTATTGGATTTTTGTGCATTACATTTTTCGAATACTGTCACTTTAAGATAGGTCTGGGTTCAAGGAGGCAACTGGGGGGCTTTTGGGCCACGGAGCAACACTGTTTTTGGACTGTTTTTGGACCGTGTCATATTAGGAACAACTTAGCTTTAGGTTTCCTCTTGTCAGAGAAGTTTTTGTTTTGATTTATTTGATTTATTTATTTATTTATGTAGCATGTATAGTATACAATAAACACCTTTATTTTATCCTTTTACTCGGAGTCCTGTGGAAGTCTTTCTTTCTATGAGTGTACACACACGAGTTAAGGAGTTGCTTCGACTACCACAAAAACATTCAGCCCCCCACAGATACAGTACTAAGTGGCATACTGATCGTGGTGTACTGAAAAGTAACACAATAAACCAGCACACACTGCATTTACTGTAAACAAGTTAACCACTTTACCTGCTTTTGATTTAAAAAATTTGTAACATGCAAAAGTGTAGAACATAGGACTAGGGCCACATTGAGAAAGAAAAATTTTGAAATATTGAGAAAAAGGTCGTAATACTACACGAATAAAGTTGTAATTGAGATAAAGAGTCATAATGTTACATAATGTCAATGTTAAGTCGTAATTTTTTTTTAAAGAAAAAAAATAAAAATCATATTACGAGAATAAAATCATTAAATTTTGAGGGAAAAAATCCTAATTTTACAGGAAAATATATCACTAGCAACAGGTAAGAGGACAGTCAATGACAGCTTGAGCCTGCTTCTGGCAACTGCTGTTTGTCTCAGGCGTCGTGCTGTGCCATACACATTAGTCAACAGGTAACCTTACTTAATCATCTTATCATTAAACGTTTGATAAATGCGGTTTGGTTTGTTGAGCAAACACAGGTTTACAGTTTCATTCCTCATTTTAATGTAGGGCACAGACAGCCTTTCTGATATTATCCCTCTAAAACAACACGCAGCCTAAAATTACGACTTTATTCTCATAATATTCTGACTTTTTTTTCATAAAATTTAGACTCTATTCTCATAATATTACGACCTTACTCTCGAAATCTCAGAATTTTTTACCCTCAATGTGGCCCTAATACTCTGTCGTAAGAACAACAATCAACTACAATTAAAATCAAATAACTAAGATAAACAGAAGGGTATGTCCTTGTTACGACATTACTTTTTTGCTGCTTTTTACATCGACGCCGAGGAGAGAACTGTAATCTAACACTAGTTTGACTGACTGTGCTTGCATCAAAATGCAGTTAACGTCCATTACAGTGAGCATGACACCAGCTCTGACAGAGGCAGCGGGAATTGATTAAACCACTAATGTTAGCTAGCCAGCTCGTTAACATAATATTGCGTTTTTGGATGATTGATATATGTGCAAATATATATATAAAAACATTCAAGCTCCCCCCATGGAACATTTCAAGCGCCCTTGGGGGCCCTCTGGTGGCCATCTGGTGGTCATGGCAACCCTAAGCAGCCGCTTAGTATTCTTATACGTACACTTATAGTATGCTAATACAATTTGTGGTCATTGTCATTCTTTCATCAACCTAGGTGAACATTATATTTGCGTTTGTAACATAGACTGTTGTTGAAACATGACCAGTAAGTTTCAAAGTTGTTCAGTAAATAAATTCTTTCCAGAAACCAGAGCGGCAAGAAAAAATCCTACCAGAAACCCTGAAGCCGGCCCATGATAAACAAAGGGAACAACCCCTCCACTTTTGCATGAAGTATCAGATCTGTCTCAAGAGAAACAGGTGAAGTATTCCTTTAAAAATATGTAGACTCATTAAGTACATGATGCAGAGTCCATGGGCTTGAGCAAATCCCTACCAAGCACTTCACAAGATCAGTTCCATTAAACCAAACTATCAGTGGATCTATGAGAGCCGCAGAGTGTTCACTAACCTGAGGCCTTTGACAGGGATGTTGAGGATATTCCTGTTATCATATGGAATCTCCATATGTTGGTCAGCCTCCAACATGCGCTGTGCCTCCTGTGAGGAACAGAAATGAGTGTAAGAGATAAAACCAATAAGGAACTGACTGAAAAATATTGGAGTGGGGGCAGTGTTAGGAGTAGTTGTCAGACATGTAGGACAGTGGGCCCCCTGGACTGGAGTTGAGAATCCCTGTGCTATGGCATTACTGCCTGTCGCACCTCTTCCGGTGCCCATAGGTCAGCTTCAACCCTTGGCATGGCACTTGTGTTGCCCCCACCTTCTCTGAAAAATTTGGAGACCTCTGTTCATGTCCTGTCTGCACCTCTCCAGCACACCGTCCAATCTTCTCAAGAGCTGGTCCTGTTGCCAACTGTAGTGTTCTTGGGAGAGCGCGATCTTGCAGCCTGACGAGATGTGCTGGAGGCATGCATTTGGACTGCTGCAGAGGGGGCAATATTCTTCCTGGCCAAACCACTGGTGAAGGTTCAGTGGGCAGGGGAGTGTGTTGTATGTTGCCCTGATGAGGACACTAGGTCTTGCCTGTGGGATCTTCCACAGGTCTGGCATACTGATATTTCTACCAACAACGCATTCCCAAGTTGTCAAGCCTCCCTGTTGTCCCTGTGCTACAGCCTTGATTTTATCGCACTCGTTCCCAATCCTTGTAACCTCAGACACCAACAGTTCATTCCTCTCTTTCCTGCTGGCCTTGGATCAGAACTGCAGGGCTTCTCCCCAACTGAGACCTGTCCTTCCTGTCTAGACTCTGCCGATGATCTCTTTGTACTGCAGTCTGCTAATTGACAGGTCGATTTCAGCATGGGCTTTCCACTTGCGGCCAGTGCGGACCTGGACATTTGTATTCCTCACTGCCTGGTCAGTAGACTCCTTCATCTCCAACACTAGTCTGGTCTTCTCCTGGTTGTAGCCCATGCTGATTGATTGCAGTGGCAGCTACAGAATGTTCTTTCCGAAGAGACCGGTATCAGAGAGGCATCACGGCAAGCCCAGCCACTTTCGGATGAAAGAGTTGGATTTCCCATCCAGCTTGCTTACTGTGGACAAGGGGATTTCACACAGTTTTAGCAGCCACATTATCCTCTGGTGTAGTGTGGTGTGATAGCGCCACACCCTATACTTCCCTGGAAGCTGGCTTTGGTCAGTCCTTGCTAGGCCATGAGAGAGCTGTTTCAGCACGCTTCTCCCCGTGTGCTTGTCAGAGAGCTCTGCTGTGTTTTCTCTCTTAAGGCTTTTGATGGGCTGTTCAGCCAGCAGCAGGATTTTCTCACCGCCCATGACAAAGATGACTTCTTGATGACCTCAAAGATTACCCCATGACCTCTTTCCTGAGCGAGAGACTTTGGGACTTGGCTGGTTTGATCTTCATTCTTTCCCAGGATATCATCCTCCCACCATTTGTCTTGCTCCAGTGAGTATTACCTAAAAGGTGGCCACAAAGAGAATGGAGGATATTGAGCATCCCATGGCTATTCCTACCTCCAACTACTGCCACTCGGTTGTAAACTCTTGGAGGGCGAAGCTCATCTGCAGGTCTTTGAAGTTATTTGAGACCAGGCTTCTGATGCTGTCAGGCATGTGGAAGAACTTGGTGGCGTAGCTGATGAGCTGGTGCAGAACTGATCCATACATGTTCGCAAGGTCAAGCCAAAAGACATGCAGGTCTTTCTTTTCATGCTTGGCCAGTTGGGTTTGCTCCCAAATCACCAATGAGTGCACCACAGACCCTTGGAAGCCTGGGACCCCTGCCTTCAGGCAGCTGGTGTCAAGGTGGCCATTCTCTATGATGTAATTGGTCATGCTTCATGCCAAAAAGGAGAAGATCTTCCCTCCAACATTGATCAAGATGATGCTCCTGAATTGGCTGATTTCCCCGGAGTCCTTTTCCTTGGGGATGAATCCCACCACTGCTCTTTGCCACTCCGATGGGATACATTGCTTTTTCCAGGCGGCTTGCATGAGGGTCTACAGCAGTTTCAGTACTGCGGGGCAGTTCTTATGGAGCTTGCAGGATATCCTATTGGGGCCTGGGGCTGCTGATGCGCTGGCCTTTCTCACGACCTCTCTGACTTTGCTGAGCTTGGGGAGGAGGGTGTTAAACTGGGATATGGCTGGGTCTGGGTGAGGCATGTGCCCTGGCGAACCTAAACGCTTGTTCCATGCCAGCATCAGATCAAAATGAAGGCAATTACTCCTGTGTGGTTTCTCATGAGTCATCCAAGAAGCCAATCATTAGTACAGTTAACAACGTTTATAGTAGGTGCACATAGAGACACAATGTTCTCTGTTTGGATTTTCACTCACCAAATGCTTATATCTGTGCTTTTTTTTGTTTGTTTGTTTACTATGGGATCTTATTTTATATTTCTAGGTTGTCTTTCTTTTTGTACCAAGGTAGAGACATGTGCTATTTGAAGACACATGATGTTTACATACCATTGTATCTGGAATTGCAGCCTGAGTATTGACTTATTTTATCTACAGCATTTAGGCCAACTGAGGCCATGCACAAGGTCTACTAACAACATGCTCTTTGGGAAAACTGATCCGAGAATGTTTTTTCAAGCGGGATTCTATCTGATAAAGACAATGTGTGATAGAATCAGTATAACTGCAGAGTATCATTCGAGCTACAGTATACTAAAAACAAAGATGTGATTATCAATAAACTTCCACTCTCTACTAACACTCGTACATATCTCTATGGATTTTCTTGTCCTCTTTCTTCCTTGGCCACAATTTTGCTATTGTCCCCCTTAATCTCTCTCTCCTCTTTTAGCCTCAGTGACTCCCTCCAGTCCCTCTGCAGCTTTACTACAAGGTCCCGGGGAGCTGGTGTGTATGGCGTTTGGTTACAGTCCATCTGACATCACCATCACCTGGTTACTGAACGGCGACTTTGAGCAATCTGACTTCACTGTCAGCGACCCAGCGAAAGGGTCAGATGGAAAATTCAGTGTGTTTAGTCGTCTGCGTCTTCTGCCCACCTGGAGCAGAATATACCTGCAGGATCAACCACACCACTGGCATTTTCTTTGTCAATGTCTCCAAACCAGGTACCTGTCATTCTCCAATAAAATAGGTCTGTAGCAGTGTCGTTAAAAATATAATTCCTTAAGGGTAATAAAATTGAGCACTCTAATCGTGTCATGATTGTGCCTTGTGACTGATTGTACAATTGTATCAACCTCATTCCATGTTCTAACCAGATAATAAATAATTAACTTTGGATATACTTTTTTGTTGTTGCTTGCTTGTTTGTTTGTTTATTTTTGTTTTGTTTTTCATGAAGAAATCATTGAGGAAAGCATATACTTTGATGACAATAAGGCTGATGAGATCCTAATCGATACTGCCTCCTGATTTGCTCTTCCAGCTTCTCCAAGTTCCTATTCTTTGCTTCCTCCAGAAGCTGCTTGGCACCCTTGAAGGGATTCTTGCAGAAGTTGGCTTGTTCCTTCTCATTCCTCTTCCTGCGCTTTTGGATGCGCTCAGCTCTCCACAGGCTGGCAAGACACCATAGACACCAGCCTTAGTGGGGAAATAATGTTTGGTTTTAAACTGTTTGAGGAAAGAGGACAGGAAGAAGGTGGTGAAGAACAGACTGACGGACTAGAAGAGGACATCAGGGGTAAAGGGTGTCCACACGCTGGACCCTCAAACTTATCATGGAGTTTCATGTCTTTAAAAGGGGGAGGAGGAATTGCAGCATCTTACTTCATGCTATAATGATTCATATGACAGAATGAAGCAAACAGTAAAAAGCATATTCAAACACACACACACATTATGGGTACATCCAGGTCTCTCCAATTGATTCAATCAGGAGTAAACCCTGTTTGATTCCATTCCTGTAAGATTTCAGGAGTATCATTGGCAGGCAGTGAACCAATAAATCACTCCCCTTATATTGCATTATTTGGTGTTGCACTGCCTGATGTCCAAATAAATAATTACAAATGCAACATACTGGCCTTCTGCACTCGGTTAGGCAAGCGGCTAGTACTATTTAGGTAGAAATACCCTCTTCCCCCTACTTACTCTCAATGGATCAAAGAGGTTATGCAATATCTCAAGCTAGAGAAGATAAGATATTCTCTCCAAGGGTCCATACTGAGATTCTATATGATTTGGCAGCCCTTCTTGACATTTGTAAAAATTATGGAAGCTGAGAATGTAACCCTGTAGAATAGCCCCCCCCCCCCCTTTTTTTTTTTAAATTATTACTGTGTGTCTCAGCTTTTGATATAATGTTGGAATATGACCAGCTTTATTTCATTGGTGCAGGTCTGAGGGTGGGGGATGGGTGGGCTTAGGGGATTGTTTGTACAGTTTGCATTTTGCATACAGGGGATTGTACTTTGTATACTGATTGTAGTGCTTGTACTTTGTATACAGGGGATTATTTGTACTGGTTGCACTTTGTATACTGTGAAAATCTTTAATAAAAAGGCTTTGGTTTATATATATATATATATATATATATATATATATATATGTTGTTATATATATAGATGTTGTTTTACTCGTTGTGCGCGTTGATGGTGAACATCTCTCCCAGGTAGAAAAGCTTTTCCAGGGCTTCGTAGATGAAAGTGATACGAGAGCAGCGAAGGCCTCTTCGGTGGAACGAGCGATGTAGCAGACCAGCGAGCTGGCGTCCGTGGCAACCAGCACGAGGCAGAGGAAAGCCGTCCACACTTGGACGTTCCAATACAGTCATGGATCATTGTACAAGTCATTCTGAAATCTCAAAATTACATTTTAGTACATTTTAAATGACAGCTTTCAGATAGATTGACCAAACTTCCGTTTGCAATGTCTACTATGGAAAGTGCAACTGCACGGCCTACTATACGGTAAGTTTAACACGTCGTGAAGTTACGAGATTCAGTAATAACGTTTTAGAGGGAAAGTAATGGTTTATTACGTTATTTTAATTCTTATTTATTCAAAGATTGTCTTGCAAGTGAGACTTGAAAATGTCAACAGATCTTCAAAGTTACAGTACAGAAGATAAATGAATGCATGTAACAGATTGTAAGTTTACCTCATAGTATCTAATTAGAAGTCTCCTCCTGTTTTAGCTGTGGTCCAGAGTCTAACAGATTATATAAAAGAGTTAAACATTACACAACACTGCTCTCCTAATGTATTCTCATAATCGCATTATTAAAAACTGTCAACAGAGATAAGAAAAACTGTCGATTTCTCAGTTGACCTAGAAGTGGACTTTGATTAAGAACAACTAGAGGAGGTGTAGAGAAGGAGGGCTGGCCTCTGCGGGGTTACAAAAAGACGACATGCGGACATCTCTTCTCACTGCGAACGCAAGCTGAGCGTCAATGTCAGAGATGGCCAAGCAAGCAGTGTGGTTTCTGGCAGTATTGTGCATCTTTGCCTCTTCAGGTCTGACCAGGGAAGAGGATGTAGATGCCATCTCCCAGCTGTCAGAACAGATGAGTACAATACTGAGGAAACTGCAGGCAAAAAACGAAGGTATGGTGACCTCAGACGATTTGAAATTGGAGCTGGAACGCTAGAGCTCCCAGTACGTACGTTGAGAAAAAGAGGTTTAGTCTATCTTGAGATGCTTTAACTTTATTTTAATTTCCTCTCAGAGCAAGCGTCAGAGATTCTTGCCTTGAAGGAGAGACTTAATGCCTTAGGTAAGAATGAGGGTTTTTCTTTTTTTTCGTTCATTTGTTTACCAACGTCAAATTCTAATCCTCCACGCTTATTTGATTCACTATGACTTCTTTTCAACGTCTGCAATGTTTTCGTGAAACACATTCAGGTCTGAGCTAACTGACAAAATTAACTTTTTGGGCGAGAGACTAACTCAGCAGTCATGGTTTTACTTTTGTTCTTTGTGTTCTAAAAGTTACAATTTCTTTTACAGGAAACAGTTCAGCAATGTCTGAGCCTGTTGAGACAAGCAAAGCTTATAAACTCTAAAATGTGTAACTTACTCCATTACCGCTACCAAGCTGGATCCTACCATTTAAAAAGAGAGCCTTTATGGCCTAATTGGAGCTTCCATCCTTTTATCTCTTATGCAGTCTCAGACCCCCAGGAAAGAACTTTACAGTATGTTTCCATATAGATGGGTCTGTTAGACCTTTTTTGATGTATTTTGCTCTCTGCCTGAACAGGAGACTAGATTAATAGGCTAAAAAGCAATGGAGACCAATGGAGAAAAAAGTGTGTGATCAAAACAAGCAAGAGTTTTTGTTTTAATAAATGAAAGAGTGACTTAACAAAAAAAAATTAAAGAAAGATCAAAACCATGCTCTTACATGTGTAATTAACTTTCATGCTTATTCACAGAAACACCAAGGGTAGCGTTCGCAGCATCACTGGGTACCAATGGGCTTATGAATACAAAGGCCTTCAAGACGCTTATTTACAAAGACGTATTGACCAACGTTGGCAATGCCTACAACCCCAAGACAGGTACTACTGTCCAAGTTGTGCCCCTCTCTCTCTCATTCATTCACACACACACATACACACACACATACCTGCACATGCACACAGGCACTGACTCCCTTCCCTTGGACTTATATTTCCTTTAGGCATCTTCAAGGCCCCTGTGAAAGGAGTCTACTACATCCGCTTCACAGCTAATTCCCCAACCACAGACACCATGAGTGCCGTGCTGTATAAAGGCGAGACTGTAATGCTGATCGTACATGAGCAGCCGTCCGGAGAGGGCAGCGACACTGCCTCAAACGGGGCTCCACTGCTTCTGGAGGAAGGAGACGAACTCCATATGGAACTCTGGCCTAACACCCAGATCTGGGACAACTCTAACCATCACAGCACCTTCAGTGGCTTCCTTCTCTTCCGTATGTGAGGAAAGCAAGGGTTCAACTCCACACTTTACCTCTATGTTGAGCAGTTTCAGACTTTGTTGCCTCACACTTGATCTGTTGGGATTCGGACTGGTGCATGTTACACTTAAATGTGGTCGTGTTAAAACGACTGCTTTTGTCTGACCTAAAGTTTATTCTGTGTGTGGCATTAAAATTAAAGTTTGTTTTGACAGCTGAGATTTGAGTCCTTTAATTTGGAAAGTCTGTCATCAGATAACATGTGACAATGTTAAATTCCTTCTAATTTCACACATATTCATTATTCACACACATGTTCAAGGATTTAAAACACCTGACAAAGTTTGTTAATATTTTCTTGGATATCTCCTCTTAACCGTACCAACAAGAAGTGCGCACTGGTGAGGAACTGCTCATTAACTGCTAAAAGAGGAGAGTATGTCTGCATCATGACCAGTGGAGGGTGGTCAGTCACCACAAAATTTGACAAGAAACCTCACTTTCTAAAAACAACTGTTAAAAAAGCTGGTCATGACCAAACACACCTTTTTGCTGTTTCTTAAATAAATTTTCATGGTCAGTTCAGGTTTTTGGGTTCAACCTCTCAGTCTCTTGCACTGTTTAAAGATGGAAGAGAAAAACTGTATTGAAATTGTTGGCATGTGCCGAGGTCTTACCAGCAAAATTTGAATAGAATCTTCTCAACGACCAGGACAGGACCGGTACTTCAAGATAGTGAGTGGCTGACCAGCAAACAAAGAGTATGCCACACCAGTGAGGGAGGCTCCGAAAAGAGATTCTATGGCACTCTGTGATTCCCAGGGAATAAAAGGTGAGGAGAGAAAAAAAACTCAGTATAACGGAAAATGGGTTCACACTAAAGGAGAACTGGAACCTATGGTGATGGAACAATAGAAATGGGAGGGGGGGCTAAAGGGGCAGAGGCATTCCTAATTACATCCTGGACACTGAGTCTGAATAGCTAGCGAAACATCCAAATTGTCCGTCAGAAGTCAAAGACACTTCAGTCCCAGTCTGTGCGCAGAGTTAAGCTAACAGACTAAACTCACAATGTTGTTCTTGGTGGCCTCTCCCAGCAGGCCTCCAAAGGTGATGACAGGAGACATGCAGGCACAGTAGAGAAAGAGAATGGAGGCCAGGCACTGTAGGCTCAGTGCATCACCCAAAAAACCCTGTTGCTCTCCTCCTCAGGCAACAGCTGCACTTCCTTTATACGTGCAGCAATGGAAAGAAAAAACAGTAGGATGTACAACTCATCTTAGAGCTGGTAAACTGAGATAAGGTAGAGCAAATGTATAACTTAAAATTTTGTCGTTAAAACTCGAAATGTGCTTTAAGAATAATAATAGCAGTAATATGAAAATATGAAAGACATTTGCTCTGCCTGCTTTAGGGGAATTGCAGCTTCACAAAAGACCTTTGACAGCACCGAAGACAGCAGTATGAGTGAACCACAACCTCACAGCCAAAAATCAAGAAAAAGGATGAGGAGTTTTATGATGTAATCCAGTGATTCTCAACTTCAGTCCTGGGGGCCCACTGTCCTGTATGAGAAGTTTAAACTCCACGATGGACTTTTACCATTTTGTCTACAATGGCAATGAAAGGGGTGGCCAACCTGTAAAGTCAATGGGCCATCATGGGAGAATTCAGTAACCTTCCACAGGAGGAGCTCCTGGAATGGATCAAGGACCAAACTAAACCCAGTAAGATAGAACAGCATCCTCCAGCAATCACTGCAGGGGTTATGTATCGCAAAAACTTTGACGTTTACCATTTTAAAATCATTTGTCTTAATGTAGGACTTGACTTGATAAACCAATGGCCTTCCTCCTTCTTGTTATATAAGCAAGTTGTATAGAATCCACCCTCACAACTAACACATCCTATTTGTCAATATTTGTGTTCTCACTGAGAGAACTCAACTCAGCGTGACATGTTCTACATGTTCTGTCTACATACAATGTGAGGAGGGCCTTCAGTGCACATGGAATCAGTTTTTAAGTAAAGTGCATTTGAATTTGAGTACTAACACTTCTTTATAATGCACCGAGTCACTCAACAGCATGATACACAAATAACTGCATCAAAGATGGGAGTTAACACAGTTTCAGAATACAGACAAATGTCTTATTTGCAGACTTAGTTTTAATGTATTAGGACAATCATAAATCCCAGTTTTACCTCTGTTTTGTCAAAAGGCTTACTTGACTACAGAACATCCTGTACTGAATTATAGTGCACAACTGTTATAAAGTACAAAGCATCACAATTACAAAAAGTAATTACTTTAATGGGTCAAACTTTTACTAGTAGTACATTGTATGAAGGTGGCCACTACTGCTTGCACTACTACTAATATTGCATCTTCTCTGCTGTGTCTTCATGTTCACTGATAATCAGCACTAATTTTATTAACAACAGTGTTTATTTGAACAGAACAGGATACTTCTGTGATAAGAGTAACAGGGAAAGAGAAAATTCTCTAAAACACACCAAAAATGTATGTGTCTGACAGCAAAAAAACACAGATGACATCTGCAGTGTAATCACCTTTATTGCTTTTATTTAAACAATTAAATTTATATTACAAAAAATAGCTTTTGTCTGACTTGTCCTGTTCTAACCTAGTGTGAATAATATTTGAATATTGAACAGTTCCAGAACAATCATCCGAGAAACAGATTTAAAAAAAAATGATTAGGCCAGTCCATAGATAGTATTGAACCAAACAGTGGTACAGTGAAGGACTGACTTTGGCCTTGTTGATATATTGGTGTAAAGGTCACGGGTCCTACATAATGATTATGCAGACTGACCAATTGAGAAAGCAGTGATATTTGTTCTGTTTGTGCTACTGCAATCCCCTAAGGGTTGACACTAGAGCACAGCACGTGACACACAACACGGAGAGCTCACTTAACAACAGCCCCCCCCCCTCTCCCCCCCCCCTCCCCGTTTCAAGGTAACGTGAAGCACAGAAGATTACGATGATGCATGGATCCATTTTCAAATCTGGAGAATACACACAGTGTGGTTCTGACATTATGTAAATATACTTCACAGGGCCAGTTTCAGGGAACACGTGACACTGCTTTAACACAGGTAAAAATTTTGAGTGTTATATGTTTTGCAAATATTTTGTAAGAGAAACAAAATGAGAAACGTTTGGCAAAAACAAAAGTCGGGTCAGAAGTCGGGTCATTTAATAAAACAAAATGTGGGGCGTTAAAGTAGAAGCAAAACTTCAGTTGTGATTTCTGTTCAAGAAAAATATAAATATTAGGGAAATAATTCATAACATTATCATTAAAATACAGTATTACAGAAATAAAAGGGGAAAAGCTAACTCACATTTTTGACCAGTGTAAAAGTGAAGACAAACTTTGAGGTTTTAAGAAAGAAAGCCTAATCATCTCTTACAGCAATTATGAAGACAGAGAGAGAGAAAGAAAGAGAGGGGCTCTGACAGAACCCAGAAATTCCTGAGACTGCTCTACAACACACACACACAAAAAAAGAAAAGAAATAAGTTATATGTTGTCTGTCCCACTCTCATGATAGCAAGTGTACCTAAAGTGCACAGTAATGAACAGAACAGGGAGGGAACCTTAATTACGGTCAAACACCACCTGTCCTGTTGCCTCGCGGCTTCCGTGAACTTGACCGCTAACTTGACTGTTAAAAAATAAATTAATAGATTTACAAACCGATACAATAACAATGCAAATGACAATTATATAAAAAGGCATCTCAAGTGACACAATATTATCACACTGGATGTAAACTGTTTCACTTAGTAAAGGTTTCTAAACGTTTTTTTCCATAGTAACAAACACTGCTTACGTCCATGCCAGTTATAAACCATCTACAACACAGAACAGCTTTAAGGTGACACTGAAAAGCACAAAGATGATGTATCTAACAATTAACTGATGATATTTTCCATCACTACAATCTTCTGTGAGAAACTCCTTATGGTCTTATAATTTGTAACTTCAGCAGTGTATGGTATGAAAGTACTGTGTTGTATTGCATTCTGACTTTGGTGCATCTTGATCTGTTTGCTATACTTGCCTCAGGTTAGTTGTGTAGAATTCCTTTCTCTATTGATTAAACCTCTTAACCTCTAAGTAACTGAGCATGTGTAATTTCAGTAACGTTTTGTAAATAATATGAAATACCCGCTAAATGGTATTAAATATTAACTGAGCTGTAACATCGAGCAAAATGAAGGAATTGTGTGTAATAACCCAACTTTTTGCACACACATCAGAATCAAACGTTTCACGTGATTCAGGCAGCCACACGGCTAACTCTTACTCGAACTGTGATATCGTGGAAAATGGAAAGTAAAACTAACAAATACAACATATTCAGGGAACTACCAAATATGTACGTATATCGTTACTGTTATGTACGTAAGCTCCTAAGCTCTAGAGTTAATAATACATGAATTTCAGGTTTTGAGGGTCCAGGTACCTCTGAGAAGCGTATGCTTTGATTAATAACTGTACTTTCAAAAGACTTTTGATCTTTTGCAAACATTCCTTGGATCAGTTTCTGTAAAAAACCTTTTTATGAAACCAGTCGAGAAACTTTATGAAATGAATGAATCTTAGATTCAAATAAAAAAAATTTTTTAAATGAAAACCAAACGGTAAAAAAAGGCAATTTGTTTACATCCTAACAAAATAAAAATTCAAGCACATGTATACAGTGCCCATCACTCATCTGTCCCTGCAGTATGTCCCTTGGGCTTTGGCATGACTCTGGCAGGGCAGCTGGACACAGAGAGAGAGAGAGAGAGCGACCTCAGCTGGATGGGAGGACTTTAAAAGGGCCAGTTTGTGCAAGGTAACTATACGAGCGCCCCCGAATGAAGTCCCTCTTTTCACAAGGACGTCTCGGCATCCAAAAGCTTCTCTCCTTGTTCATCTTCTACGCTAATCTTAATGCACGTCGGTGTCTCCTCGCTGTAAAGAAATCAGAGGACAAAAACACTTCCTCCATGAATCATTTGGCCAAACTAACAAACAATGTCAGCGATGGAATGACACTGGGTGAAGTTTCAATTCAGTTTTGGGCTCAGTACTGGAAATGAACTGAAATCCAATTGATAAACTATCAACAGATTTACCCATTAATTATTGACATGAATTAACTGAACTGAAACTGAACAACAAAAACAAGAAGAATTCAGACACTTTCCCAAATACACACACAGATGAATATTCAGATTCTTTTTTTTAAATAACTCCAAGCAGGTCTAAGCAATACAACTTAACAGCTATGTGAACACTTGCTCCTGTGTGTATATGGGAGCAATGAGGCTAAAAGTGTTATAGTATTAGGGTGAATGTTAACAGGCATCCATGCAAAATGAATCAGAGCGGAGCATCCAAGCCCAAGAGAAAGCAGTTTGAGTGATAGCTACCTTGTGTTATGTCTCAGTGCTCGGGCACTGTCAGAGTTCATGGCCACAGCTTTCCACACAGCAGTTTTGGCCATTTCATCAGAAATATTTACCACAGAGGGATCAGAACTGCAAAGAAGACACAGCACATTCAGCTGGTGAATGCACACACACACACACACACACACACACACACACACTGCCCACTAACACAGATCTAAACCAATGTGCTTGATGGTCATAAAGCATCTGTACCACCTTGGACCTCAGATTTATTGCAGACACACCTTTCCAGTGCAGAGCCTGAACAGAGGCACTGGCTACTGAAGCCTCCGCAGTGATTCTGCTGGTAATGTTTTGCTGTGGCAGCCCGGCATAGAAATAAATACATCAGTAAAAATTATATAAATATCTTTAAAATAATAAAATTGTAAAAAAAAAAAAAAAAAAAAAAGGTAAGATAAATGCATTTTAAAGCAATGCTGCCATGCTATACTGCTTTGTCATTGAAGCCCTCTATAGAAACAACACTCAGTACTGAAGTGGCACTCACTGCTGCGCTTGATGCACCATGGCCATCACGTGTCTGAAGAGCACAGTCCAAAGACTTCAGCCAATCTCACTAGATATATATAGTTTGTTTTAGCATCCGCATGAAAACAAAATACTAATGTTTTGTTACTATACGTTTTCATAAGCATTTAATCTGTATTTGGTTATAATCTGGTTAAACTAGAATGTCTGCTTAGAAGAGAAATATCAATTTTTAGCAAGACATTCACGTCCCAACGAAACAATCCCAGAGAAAACACTTCAAGTAGCTTGTCACTGAAGGTGGCACATCCAAGATGACCGGTGCTTTATGAACTCTCCAGTGGATTTGATAGGCAAAGCCAGTAAAAATGCTGTGTGTGCTGGCATCAGGAGACTTAGTGCATCCTGTTTTTAACTGTTAGTAATACCTACCATTACAACTCACAAAGCGACACTTCCAATTAATCAGTTAGCCTATCGGCGGATTAATTTGAGCCTTATTGAATGTGTTTTTCAAGGAAATTAAAAGCGTTTTTCACAGAAATTATATTGCTTTTTAAGCTGAATTGACTTTCAGTTGTATTCTTCTGAAATTCAGCCAAAACCAATCTTTGCTGCTCTTTTAGACGTGGCTGTGGTTATTATTTGAGGTTCAGCGTGGCCTTCCTCAGCTCTGTAGTAAACCAATGCTCGTTTTCATTGGCAGTGTTATTATGGGGAAGAATTTTTGGGTCGTCCAACCATGCTCTCACACTATGAAGATGATAACAGTCATGTTAGACAGATTCTCACCACGTTAATCAAATGTCAGAATTGATTAACTGCTAAAACGGCAAAAAAAGAAAGTACACATAGTGTCAGATACAAGCAGGCCCGTGATAAACAAAGGGACCAACCCCTCCACTTTCGTCCTCCCCGCATGAAGTATCAGAGGCTATGCTGTCAGATCTGTCTCAAGAGAAACAGGTGGAGTATTCCTTTAAAAATATGTAGACTCATTAAGTACAAGATGAAGAGACCATGGGCTTGAACAAACCCCTGCCAAACAAGGCACAAGATCAGTTCCATTTAACCAAACTATCAGTGGATCTATGAGAGCCGCAGAGTGTTCACTAACCTGAGGCCTTTGACAGGGATGTTGAGGATATTCCTGTTATCATATGGAATCTCCATATGTTGGTCAGCCTCCAACATGCGCTGTGCCTCCTGTGAGGAACAGAAATGAGTGTAAGAGATAAAACCAGTAAGGAACTGACTGAAATACACTGGGGTGGGGACAGTGGTCTTTCTCGGCTCTGTAGTAAACCAATGCTCGTTTTCATTGGCAGTGTTATTATGGGGAAGAGTTTGTGGGTGTAATTGGTGTAGAGGTGTAATTGAGGAAGTGGGGGTAGCACATGCGTTTTTTTTTGTGTCTGAGGCTCATGTTTGGCATAATAGTGCTGGTACTGACTAGGGCTGGGTATCGCTTAAAAACCTTTGACACCGGTACCAGTACCGATACCTTGACTTCGATACTGGTTCCCGAATGATACTTCTTTCGATACCAATTTTATAAAATCCATTTTAACAAAAAGAAAACTACACATTACGGTATCTGTGTAAATCTGTAGTTTTACTTTTAAGCCCCTTGGCATTTTTACACACTCAAAGCAGTTTTACAACATAAAAAATAAACCCACTTAGCAGACTACCAGACGACTGCTGTACTTCCTGTACCACTGCTGCCCCAAAAAACATTAGGCTGTGTTCAAACAAAACATCTTTTTTTAAGCTGTCAGCATCTGTTTTACATAATAATCCTTCGGAGTAGACCGTGCGTTCAAAAACGTCCAGAGTGTTTTTTTAACACCACCGCCGGCGTTTTTTTCTGCAGCTCAGGGTGATTTTTTCAGTTGAAAAAGTTCTCAGAAAAAGCACCCTTCGTTAAGCGCTTTTTAACAACTGAAAAATCACACACGTAGTGATAACTGTCGTTTCCAATAACAACCACCAAAAATGGAGAAAGTAGCGATTGAGAAGTTAATTGTGCTAGTTTCTGAGCACAGTGAACTGTATGACATGACAGTTAAACGGTATCATAACATTAATCATAAAAAGGCCGTCTGGAGTCAAATTGGACGGATTCTAGATGTTTTTGGTAAGTGTTTGTGTTTACTGCTTGTCGTTAGCTGTTGTTGTTACGGCAACAAAAGACGCTCTCAGCTGCTTTTTGGAACAAATTCTGCCAGCGTTTTTTCTACCTTAAAAAATCGCCAGCGTTTTTCATCAAAAAAGAGGCTACGTGTGAACACACCCTTACAGGCATTTTTACACCTACTATGCTATGCACACTATTGTCCAGTGTCTCAAAATACAACATACAAACACGAGCCCCTTCTCTGGGCTTAATGTAGTGGTTCTCCTGCATGCCTCTACGACATGCTCGTGTAATATCACGTAGACAGCCAATCACCAGCATTATTAGAGCTTGGTACAAGCATCCTGCATGCTTATTAGCTCACTGACGCCGATGAGATTAGGTATTGACATTTGGTACCGAACGACGAGGCACTTTTTTCGATATTCGATAGTATCTAAGCAATTCGGTCGGTGCCATAAAAGTATCGAAGTTCAGTACCCAGCCCTAGTGCTGACCCTGAAAATATGCTTCGACTCACACTTCTATTTACCTCTTTTTCTTTCTTTTTCTTGTCATCCTCCTTCTTCTTCTTACTTTCTGGCATTAAATCATCTAGCCAGCTGAGTTCTCTCTTGGTGAAGCAGAAGTCCAAAAGCTTTCGCACAAACACCAAAGCAAGAACCTATGAAGAAGTAACAGCTAGTCTTTAAGAAAGACTTGAATGCACCCAGAAGCTGGAATTTTTGATTCTTATAACTCCAGAGAAACTGCCAGATCATGTCTGGATGGTAAAAGAAAACTGTATAGTTGAGGTTGTGTGTTATGAAGGGAGCTGGCTAAAATGATCACCATCATGGGGAAGACCACAGCAGCTGCAGAAGCTTTGATGAC
The DNA here is from genome assembly GCF_902362185.1 of Chanos chanos. Classification (NCBI taxonomy): domain Eukaryota; kingdom Metazoa; phylum Chordata; class Actinopteri; order Gonorynchiformes; family Chanidae; genus Chanos; species Chanos chanos. The sequence continues at coordinate 33,434,646 of NC_044502.1, forward strand.
CCACAGTAAGACCAAGCATGTAAGTTGGACAATGGTGAAGACGTGAACCTTCCACAGAGGAACGTAACGAAGGTAGATCAGGTCTGGCTGGTGCTTAGCAGGCATGCCAAACAGCTTGATGCGGTCAAAGAACTACAACAGAATACATAATCTAGTTATACTATAGAATTAAAATGAATGCTAATTTATTATGAGGTGACAATGTTGACTTTACAGGTAAACTTATGGTAACTGGTAAGTAGTTGCTACCAAAAACACATAAATTTACATTTTAACACCACCAAATTGAGGCCTGGAGAAAGCCCCTGCAATAATGGAAAGTCAACCACAGTAGTGGCAGAGACACATTTATATTTAAAGGAGTGATTTAGTTTTAATCTCACAAAATGTTCTATCTAACCCCTACAGCTGTTTGTAGTCAATACAAAGGCTGAGAGGATAATCCCTAAAATACTGTCGTGGTTGTTTTGTTAATTGGAACAGAAGTAAACAATGATTGTTTCATAACTGGCAGAAGAGCCTTACCAATGTACACAATACGTATTGATAGTTTTAGCCAGGTAAAATTGGCATCAAAATTATTTTGAAGTTACTGGTTGCGAAATTGTCCTTTTACATGGATCAAATGCCAATTTTTCCCACTCTGTTCTGGAATTCTCCTTGAATGCAATTTTAGCAAGAAAAGTTCAAACTCTGATTTCTGCATAGCAGCTATGTTGACTGATTAAATAAATCTGATGTTTGTTACACTTTCACTTCTGAACATTTGCCTACATTTGCAGTTGCTTGCTGATTTTAACTGGATGGCAAATACTTGCTACCCCATCATAAATGTTCATTTAAATTCCTAGGAACTGATCCACAACCAAATAATCTTTAGTAGACTGATCTGCATGCCCTTTCAAACTCATTGAGCAACTAGGCAAACTTTTAACACAGACAATCCTGAGTCTGTGACAACAACACATATTATTAAAACAAAAACCACAGATTTTTCATGAAAACATCCCTGTATGGCAAAAAAAAAAACATACTCACCTGTATGCCTTTGAGTGAGGACACACCCATATAGAGGAATACTCCATACAGTACTGGCATGGGGATAAACTAAAGGAACAGTTAAAAATGAGTGTTAAACCTCCACATCACTGTCACTGTGTTTCAACTAAGACTCTTGTGTGCTGTTAAAATGAGGTAACTGATGAGGGATTTTTAAAGGACTCTGACCTTGAGCACAGAGGTCATAAAGACTGAGAGACCCATGAGGATGAAGATCATGAAGCCAGTGACTCTCTGCTCTCGGATCCCTAAGAATTTGGGCTGCTCCCCGGGGGCGGAGCACTCAGACTCCACCTTCAGGCTGTTGACGTGGGAGATGGAGAGCACGGTGGCGGCTACAAACCAGGGCAGTCCCATTATTGAACATACTCCTAACATAACCGCCACCACCATTAAGTCCAGGTGATACCCACAGCCTTTCTGTGAAAAAGTGTCGCAAATGTGAGAGGGCCAAAAATGCAATGCGACAGAAAAGAGAATGAAAGCTTGAGTAATCAAAAAGTTACAAAGGACAGAACAACTCAAGAAACACTGAAAAAATATAGGAAGAGATGAATCACAGAAAAGAAGTCAGTGTAAAGAGAGACTTTGAGAGTCATTTCATCAGAGCCTCTTGCTCTCTAACCTTGAGTTTGTGTTCTTTGCGGTTGATGATGACAGCAGTGATCTGCTGGTCCATGAAGATGAGAATGGTGCAGAGGAGAGCTGGAATAGCTGCTGCCAGCAGGGTCCAGGTCGGGTTATTGCCCAGCGGGGAGATCAGCCAACCGCGGTTCTTAGAAGTGGGCTTTGGAACATGATAATACAAAGCTACATGAATTTTTTGCCCAAGAAATGGTAAAAATACAAAGATCCAATATCATTATTATTTATGAGAATATGTGAATGAACATTCCTCTATTGAGACAGTACTGTAAATCTAAACTGTAAAGTGATGTTGGGCAAGATCCACTGTAATGTCACTGTTATACAAATACATTTTCATGTTTGAGACAAGCTCTCCAATTCCTTACAAGCCCAAACAGGCTTATAGCAAATTATGCTCATGTAGTAGGTGCAACAGAAAACAAGCAAAGACCAGACTTAGTAGAAGTCTGTGAAACCCAGGTGAAATCCAACTTGAATGAAGACACATACCTGCTTTACTTAATTAAGTTACTCTTTTACTGTTTTACAATATTTAAAAAAATTACAAATGAGAAACACATTTATACCTCAAAGGTGTCAGGGACGTTGAGTTTAGGAGAGGCAATGCCAACCAGATAATCCACCAGGACCATAATCATTATGGTCAGAAAGACGGCAAAGTCACTGATAGTGGAGCGCACCTAGAAAACAGAGGAGAAAGGCTTCACTGATGTCCTTATGGATCTGCGTTAGGACATGTGCTGTGTAATAGACACTAGCCTGCTTACCTTAGTGGGGAAATACCGTTTGGTTTTAAACTGTTTGAGGAAAGAGGACAGGAAGAAGGTGGTGAAGAACAGGATGACGGACCAGAAGAGGACGTCAGGGATATAGGGTCTGTTGTCTACACATGCTGGGCCCTCCAACTTGCCATCAAGTTTCAGACACATCTTTAAAGGGGGCAAGGGAAGAATGGTAGCATCTTACTTCATGCTATGATTCATATGACAGAATAAAGCAAACAGCTGTAAAAAACATATTCAAATACACACATAGACATACACACACACACACACACACACACACCCCTATATACTTACAGGCACATCCAGGTCTCTCCAATTGATTGAATCAGGTGTAAACCCCGTTTGATTCCATTTCTGTAAGATTTCAGCGGTAGCATTGGCAGGCGGTGAGCACTGACACCTGAAAGAACAGTGTGGGAGGAATCAATAAAAAAAGAAAATCCAGTAAGACCATTTTCTCTCACGTACAAAAAAATCACATTCAACATTTTCAAATGAATTTTTGAAATGCAAAACGCTGATGTGTCCAGCCTGTGTGGCACTGAGTGGAGCTGGACACAGGGTCCATTTACTCACGTGTAGAAAGTGAGGTTGTCTAAGTCATTGTGCATGTTAATGGGGAATATCTCTCCCAGGTGGAAAAGCTTTTCCAGGGCTTCGTAGATGAAAATGATACATATGAGAGCAGCGAAGGCCTCTTCGGTGAAACGGGTGATGTAGCAGACCAGCGAGCTGGCGTCCGTGGCAACCAGCACGAGGCAGAGAAAAGCTGTCCACAGTCCGATGCTTGTGCGCAGGGGAAGGTAAGACAAGTCGTAGTCGCTGGAGAGGAGAGAGAGATTTGAGCTCTCCAGGAATACAGTCATGGATCATTGTATGAGTCATTCTGAAATCTCAAAAGTACCTATTATTTTAAATGAGAGATAGATTGACCAAACTTCCATTTGCAATGTCTACTATGCAAAGTGCAACTGGACTGCCTACTGTACAGTAAGTTTACTACGTCTTGAACTTATGACAATCAATAAATAACATTTTTTAGAAGGAAACTGTTGATTTATGTCTTTATCTTAATTCTTATTTATTCAAAGATTGTCTTGCAAGTGAGACATTCACTTCAAAATGTCAACAGATCCTCAAAGTTATAGTACAGAAGATAATTGGATGCATGCAACAGATTGTAGGTTTACTTCATAGAATCTCCTTAGAAGTAAGTCTCCTGTTTTAGCTGTGGTCTAACTGATTATATAAAAGTTTTAAACATTACAGAGCACTACTCTATTAATGCATTCCCCTGATCGTGTTTATTTTGAAACTGTATCAACAGAGATAAGAAAAACTGTCGATTTCTCAGTTGACCTAGAGGTGGACTTTGATTAAGAACAACTAGAGGAGGTGTAGAGAAGGAGGGCTGGCCTCTGCGGGGTTACAAAAAGACGACATGCGGACATCTCTTCTCACTGCGAACGCAAGCTGAGCGTGAATGTCAGAGATGGCCAAGCAAGCAGTGTGGTTTCTGGCAGTATTGTGCATCTTTGCTTCTTCAGGTCTGACCAGGGAAGAAGATGTAGATGCCATCTCCCAGCTGTCAGAACAGATGAGTACAATATTGAGGACACTGCAGGCAAAAACTGAAGGTAGGGTGACCTCAGACGGTTTGAAATTGGAGCTGGAATGTCAGAGCCTCCAATGCGTACATTGAGAAAAAGAGGTTTAGTCTATCTTGAGATGCTTTAACTTTATTTTAATTTCCTCTCAGAGCAAGCGTTAGAGATCCTTGACTTGAAGGAGAGACTTAATGCCTCAGGTAAGAATGAGAGATTTTTTTTTTACCAACTCCGTCAAATTCTGATCCTCCACGCTTATTTGATTCACTATTGTTTCTTTTCAACATCTGCACTGTTTTTGTGAAACGCATTCTCGTCTAACTGACCAAATGGAATTTTTTGGACAAGAGTGGCTGGGAGAGAGAAAATTCAGCACTTATCGTTTTACTTCTGTTCTTTGTGTTCTAAAAATTACAGTTAATTTTAAATAAAAACAATGCAGCAATGCCTGAGCCTGTTGACACAATCAAAGCTTATAAACTCTAAACTGTGTTAATTACTCCATAACCCCTACTAGGGATGTAACGATACACTCAGCTCACAGTTTGACTGGATTCACAATGCTATGTTTACGGTTCAAGTCTTCCACGACATTTTTAAGAATATCAATTGAACTGACACTAGAATGAGAACAACGGATTTTGTTTTTGATGTATTAACAACACTGAACTATTATTGTCTTTTTGTACCATTAAACCAAAAGTGATGATAGCTTAACCCAGGAGGAATTCTTTGAAAGCTAGACAAAAATAAATAGCCTTCAAACATAAAACAATAGTAAATTGAATGGATCTGTCTGTATTACATTAATACGAAATTACTAAAATTGCACCTCAGCTCACAACACTCAAATTCAGACACAAGTTAATGAGCTAAGATACCGTCACAAACACTACTGATACTGCTGATTTTAAAACTTCAGCTATGTTTGTTCCTGTGTGTGCCTCAAAAAGGGGATGAGTCTAGAACACAAAACTTTTCAGTACCCACTATCTATTGAGCACATGTGCTGTTACTGTAATGTAGCTCTGAACAGTCCTGGACGTCCACCCATCTGTCATCATCGCCACACTCTCCGTACTTTTCAGAATTTCTGTCACTTTGGTTTTTGCTTCATTGTACAAGGCTGGTATTACAGACCGACTAAAGTGCGGGATGTTGTATTTGGGCAAGCAGTAGGTGAAATCCTTCGCTGCCGACTACCATGAATGATCTCATGTCGTTAGCGATAAACTCTCCTATGGATCTGGCGATATCTTGTGCTCTTGTACATGTGAGGCAACGGGGATGCAAAACTTTTTTCAAGACAAGTTTGGCCTTTAAGCGCTTGCTTTCTCACACCCCTTGACCAGAGTTTGTCGTTGTGGTGGCGTTGCAGATGCTGCATCACATTCATGGTATTACCTGTAGTGTAGCTGATAGTTTTTCTATAGTGTTTGCGCACCATCTTCATTTTGTCCGTTAACTTGTCACCATTCTCCTGTTGAAGGATTCGGAAAGCCAAAATGTTGCCACACTTCTGATTTAAAGGAGGATGGCGCATGCTCGAATTCAATCTCAGCTCCAGCCACGCTCATTACGTTTCACACTGACACTGCTAGTCTGTTACCGAAACCTCTTTTTTCTGCCTATAACTGAAACATGTAAAACGTGAGGCCTGGAAGTGCGGCCTATGACATTGTGCACTGGTAATACAAATAATGATACAGGTGACTACTTTTATTTTATATATTTAATTACCACCACTGATGAATTTATACGATGCGTACCGCCAACTTATACGAGGCGTACCGTCACATTTTTGCACCGCGATGTATCGTGCTACGGTGAATCGTTACACCCCTAACCCCTACCAAGCTGGATCCTACCATTTAAAGAGAGAGCCTTGATGGCCTAATTGGAGCGTCCATCCTTTTATCTCTTATGCAGTCTCAGACCCCCCGGAAAGAACTTATGTTATGTATGTTTCCATATAGTCTGTTGGGTCTGTTAGATCATATGGGTCTGTTAGATCTTTTTGATGTATTATGCTCTCTCAATAGGAAACTGGGTTAATAGGTTAAAAAGGAAAACCAATGGAGAAAAAAGTGTGTGTAAACAAAAACAAGCAAGTGTTTTTGTTTTAATAAATGAAAGAGTGACTTAACAAAAAAAATTAAAGAAAGATCAAAACCATGCTCTTACATGTGTAATTCACTTTCATGCTTCTACACAGAAATACCAAAGGTAGCGTTCGCAGCATCACTGGGTAGCAATGGGCTTATAACTACAAAGGCCTTCAAGACGCTTATTTACAAAGACGTTTTGACCAACGTTGGCGAAGCCTACGACCCCAAGACAGGTACTGTTGCCTGAGTTGTGCCTCTCTCTCTCTCTCTCTCTCATTAACGCACGCACACATGCACTCGTACACATACACACGCACACACAAAGGCACTGACTCCCTTCCCTTGGACTTATATTTCCTTTAGGCATCTTCAAGGCCCCTGTGAAAGGAGTCTACTACATCCGCTTCACAGCTAATTCCCCAACCACAGGCCCCATGAGTGCCGTGCTATATAAAGGCGAGACTGTATTGCTGATGGTGCATGAGCAGCCGTCTGGAGAGGGCAGCGACACTGCCTCAAACGGGGCTCCACTGCTCCTGGAGGAAGGAGACGAACTCCATATTGAACTCTGGCCTAACACCCAGATCTGGGACGAGGATAACCATTACAGCACCTTCAGTGGCTTCCTTCTGTTCCGTATGTGAGGAAAGCAAGGGTTCAACTCCACACTTTACCTCTATGTTGAGCAGTTTCAGACTTTGTTGCCTCACACTTGATCCGTTGGGATTCGGACTGGTGCATGTTACACTTAAATGTGGTCGTGTTAAAACAACTGCTTTTGTCTGACCTAAAGTTTGTTCTGTGTGTGGCATTAAAATTAAAGTTTGTTTTGACTGCTGAGAATTGAGTCCTTTAATTTGGAAAGTCTGTCATCAGATAACATTTGACAGTGTTAAATTCCTTCTAATTTCACACTTATTCATTATTAACACACATGTTCAAGGATATAAAACACCTGATAAAGTTTCGTCTTAACTATACAAACATGAAGTGTGCACTGGTGAGGAACTGCTCATTAACTGCTAAGAGAAGAGTGTATGTTTGTGTCATGACCAGTGGAGGGTGCTCCATCACCACAAAATCTGACAGAAAAACCTCACTTTCTAAAATCAACTGTTAAAAAAGCTGGTCATGATCAAACACACCTTTGGTCTGAATTTTTGAAAAGAAAAAAAAAGTGCATTCAGAAATATGGTCAGCTCATAGCCGTTTGGGTTTAATCTGTTGCATTGTTTATACCATGGTCCAAAGGTTTTAATCTTGAGTGGATGGAAGAGAAAAACTGTATTGAAATTGTTGGCATGTGCCGAGGTCTTACCTGCAAAATTTGAACAGAATCTTCTCAAATACCAGGACAGGACCAGTACTTCCCAAGATAGTGAGTGGCTGACCAGCAAACAAAGAGTATGCCACACCAGTGAGGGAGGCTCCGAAAAGAGATTCTATGGCACTCTGTGATTCCCAGGGAATAAAAAGGTGAAGAGAGAAAAAAGTCAATATAATGGAAAATGGGTTCACACTAAAGGAGAACTGGAACCTATGGTGATGGAACAATAGAAATGGGAGGGGGGGCTAAAGGGGCAGAGGCATTCCTAATTACGTCCTGGACACTGAGTCTGAATAGCTAGCGAAACATCCAAATTGTCCGTCAGAAGTCAAAGACACTTCAGTCCCAGTCTGTGCGCAGAGTTAAGCTAACAGACTAAACTCACAATGTTGTTCTTGGTGGCCTCTCCCAGCAGGCCTCCAAAGGTGATGACAGGAGACATGCAGGCACAGTAGAGAAAGAGAATGGAGGCCAGACACTGTAGGCTCAGTGCATCACGCACATCACTCCAGTAGAATGGAGCCTTTCTCTTCACATCCAGAATCAGACCCCCAAATATCCTGTAGGATGAGGGGGAGAGAGAGAGAAAACAGGAGACAGAAAGTCAAAATCCTGACATTGTCATTACAGGATAAATTCATCTCCATCTGTCATGTAAGGAATCGCATTCAGCTCGCCTGGGGTTCAATCCTGTTGCATGGAGACTCAAGATGCGTCACTCAAAAGACAAGAATGTGAGAAGTGGTGATGTGTTCAGACTTTGTTAGGATCTCATGTATGTGGTCTTTCCTCGTTAAGCTAAATTCTACAAGTCCTTCTCAGAAAGGAAACAGTACCGTGACCCCAAAAACCCTGTCGCCCTGCTCCTCAGGCAACAGCTGCACAACTTCCTCTATACGTGCAGCAATGGAAAGAACAAACAGTAGAATGTACTACTCATCTTAGAGCTGGTAAACTGAGATAAGGTAGAGCAAATGTATAACTTAAAATTTTGCTGTTAAAACTTAAAATGTGCTCTTGCAAGTCTTTAAGACTAATAATAGTGATAATATGAAAATATGAAAGACATTTGCTCTGCCTGCTTTAGTGGAACTGTAGCTTCACAAAAGACCTTTGACAGCACTGAAGACAGCGGTATGAGTGAACCACAACCTCATAGCCAAAAATCAAGAAAAAAAGTCAAGGGAAAAAAAAAAAAAAGAAAAAAATCAGTTTGTAATTTATGGGCTGAGGATTTTATGGTGTAATCTTCGACAAACACTCCCATAAATCAAAAAATTGTACTGAATGTTGAATTTCATTTCTGAAACATCATCACTCCAACGGCACTGTTTATATTATGTTATATTATCAGTGTGTATTTATGCCGTTGATTAGGCAGGGCTGATTTTCTCCTTTAATGGATGACTAGGTCGGGCTGTATTTGCAGAGTGGAGTGGAGCTTTTAAAATGGATCTTAATGGACAGGGTATCTTACACAACAGTCCCTGGTACATCGCTTAAGGTCCACATCAAAGAGTGTCCACTGCTGCTAAATATACACCCCTCCTTTATTTAAGGCCTGCCACATGAAAGGCTTACAAAATGTGTTGTTAAAAAGACCCCCCCCCTCCTTCGTCTGCCTAATGCCTGTTTAATAAGGTGACCACTCTGTACCCTTTGGTTCTCAGAGGCTGTTCTCCTTCATCAAAAGGGACTTAAGAGCAAATCCACACTGTAACAACACCCCTCCCCACCCCCCAAGTACCACCCCTCACCTCCCAAACCCCCCAACCTGGTTTCTCCCCAGCTTTCAGCAAGGTCAGCGGGATTCAGCCGCGAGACGCAGACAACCCACACCCATTCACCTACTTTATCTGAATCTTTTTAAAAAGTTCACCCTCATACTCAGCAAAAATCTGTGTTTCTTATTCTGTGCTTTCTATCATTTCTTTTAGATGCTTTAAGCAGTTCTTTTGTGTTAAATTCAGATTCGGGAACGTGACTCGACTGGCCTCAGTGAGCAGTGCTTTGACTCACCTTCCTGTTCTCTGTAGCTCAGGTCCTGCATGATGGTCTTCGTCTTTAGTGGTCTCCGATGTGGGAGCAGAGCCGTTAGGCATGGAAGGCATCTTTCTCTTCTCCTGTAGGGAAAAAAAAAAAAAAACAAGTGCCATTCAGGGCAATATTACTATAACTCTGTCTCTCCTTCATTAACTAAAACGCACAAAAATGCCGGTCAGGTACAGTACAGTGTAAATATCACTGACTACAAAGGCCTCAGCGGCAGAGACAAGTGGTCCTGACCTGAGAAGGGACACTCTTCGGGGGCTCGATTCGTATCGTGGGGTCCCACTCGCCGGGTGGCAGTACGGTGACCTGATCCAGAAACTCGTCTATTCCAGAGAGCAGGTCATTTCTGTCTTTGGCTTTGTATGCTACATCGTGGAAAATCTGTCCAAGAGCAGACCACAGTCCATCATAAAAGACTTTCTTACAATTTTTCCCAACTAAATCTACAGCAGACAAAAAAAAATGCAGTTGAAGACAGAAGTGGGTACTCATGCTGAATCTCTTGCAGACACATCCTGCATCTAAGTATCAGTTTAACATGATTTCCCAGTGGAGACAGTGCAGAGGGTGGTGGAGAAAGAAAAAGCCCTGACTGGCAGGTCTACGGATGAGATTTCTCACCTCGTCAGTCATGAGAGTGGCAATGGACCTGCCAATCTCATGGTACTGAGGTCCTTTCCCAAATGGCCCCAGCAGCAGAAATAGAAACCTGTACAGCACAGAGAGAGAGAGAGAGAGAGAGAGAGAGAGAGAGAGAGGGGGCTCTTACAAAGAGCTATGGGCCTAAGTCCTCACACCCTTGAAGAGTTTTTGTGTATGTGTATAGATGTATGAGGGAGAGAGTGTGTGTGAATGTGTATGTGTTTATGTCTGAGTATGTGTGCGTGTGAGAGAGAGTGTGTTTGGGTGTGTGCGTGTGTACGTGCGCAGTACCTGGTAGGAACAGGCACTTCAGTCAGCCCCGTGAGGAGAACAGCTGGAGACAGGCGGACGAAGGCGACGATGGGCCTCTCCAGGAAGTCCACCTCCCCCACTAAGACATTAGAGGCCTCTGCACCAGGAGGAATTTTCTTCATAAAGTTCATGTCCACCTGAGGGTGAGGAGTGTCAGAGTTCAGAGATGATTAAACTAGGGTGGAGCCAGGCGGGGGAACGGGGCTAGCTCTACCGTGTGCCAAGGTCAATGGAGAGAGTCGGGGGGGGGGGGGGGGGGAGGTCTAGGTTCACTCTGTTTTAACCCCTGTAACTATGCCAGGGAAAGTTGATTAGCACACTGATGTTGGCAGCACAAAAAACAGATTAGTTTGTTTTTTTTTTCCCTTTTATCGTTGTTGGTAATAATAAATTAAATTAAAAAAGGTTTCGTTTCTGACGGGGTCGACGTTTCTGACAGGGGTCTCCATTCTCAGTCCAAAGGTCAAACTTATAAGGGTTTATGTTTTTGTGCCTGGGATATTGTGGGACACACCAACAAGACAAACAGGATGAAGTGTTCTGGAACATAATAACTGCCCTCTTTAGGAAAGAAAACAAATATACAACATTTCACACCAGCAACTGCACAAAAACACACAAAAACGATACTGAACTACTATCAAAACACACAGATGTGACAAAACTCTCTTGGTAGTGACCTGTAAATCACGTATGAAAAAGAACCTGGACAAGATGAAAAGATAAATAAATAAAATGAAACCATAGACATGTGAGAGAGGGCTGAACAGAGATTTTACATCCCTGTAGTTCTCACGACATCCAACAGTTAACCACATGACAGTGGAATTTATACTGACTCAATCTTTAGGACTGTTTGTCTCTTAGTGAGCATCGTTTGGCTAACCTGGGTTTGCACACACCGGAAGGTAATGCCTAACTTTGTTGAAGATCTGAAAAATAGGTTGGTTTATCTGTATCAGTGACCAGACTGAAAATGAACACTGTTCCTCAAACAGAGCTCCCAGGAACCCAATGGCTCATTTGTGTTCTTTCAAAGAAATTCAAGATTCACAGATCATCTTACGTGAATTCAGCAGAGTTAAGACAAAGGAGAATTCATCAACTAAAGTCAAAACTTTTTTGCCCCAGACAAAGACCACCTAATATTAAGTTCTCAAGGTCTTGTGTGCACCAGGTGACTATCTAGAGGTTGCTTCTCTTGAAGAAGAAGCAAAAAACATCATTACCACTGGACACCACTAATTTCTGTCATACGACCACAGACACAACAAGATCACAACATCACGTCATGCTGAGCAATCAGTCCAAGGCGAACACAGCACTAGTCACAAGAACAAACGTCACACGTCACCACACGACAAGGACCACACGGTTAACCGACAGAGGTCAGAGATCCACATCAGCAGGTAGAGGTGAGGAAGGAGCGACTTACAGCAGGCCTCCTGGTACCCCCTCCCAGGGAACCACAACTACAGTGAAAAGAAGGGTTGCAGTCCTGCTTCAGGCCAGACAAACAGGGACAGGATCACTAAACAATGCACTTCATCTTCCATTTGATACTGAATTACGGTAATAACAGTAGCTTTAACTAGAAAGGAGGATCATCTCTAAATGTGGCTTCTAAAGGAGAACCTTCCAAACAGTCTCCCGCATGCAAACATGTCCCATTGTACACACAGCTGAAACAGAGCTCTGCTCAGATCTGTTCTCTTGCCACTGAGTTGCACTCTTTTCTATGTTCAAGCTGCATTTCTATTCAAATCATCCATAAGCACCTGATCACACCAGAGTTTCACATAAAAGATTGAAAAGATTGGAGAGACATACATTTCTAAGATATTTTTAAAACTTATTACTGGGGTCATTCACAGTCATGATAAAAAAAAAGGGAGCAATAAAGAATGATAACACAGCGTGCATAACAAACGCAGGTTGCTTGAGTACAATAGCGAGACAGTCATCGAGCAATCTGTCCCATAGTCAGTTGGCGAATAGGGTGAGGAATGTGGGGTGTGGGTGTACCTTGCTGAAATCCACTGTGCTGTTCTCCCGGCTGCCACCAGCCCCGCTGATACGACTTTCACTGGGTTTGCTGTTCTCCAGATTTCCCGGGGCCGACTGGGGTGATGCCAAATGACCTGAGAAGTGGAGAGAACGGGAAGAGGAAGGGAGGAGGTAGACAAAAACAAAAAGACAGCGGTTAGATACAGCTGTGAGAGCTGGATTTCCTCACTGCTCCACAGGTCTGGTGTGGTGTGAGTGCGTGTGTGAGAGTTTCTAAGTGTGTTGTCTCTGAAGACATGCTGCAGTGGCCACATGCTGTCTGGATGACATATGCCGTAAATCATAAAAATTCACCTACATTACGTGTCCGAACAGATTCACAAAAAACACAACCCATCCGACAGTAATCTAACTTTCAAGGTTCACGCTGTGTGCAGTGAATACTCTGATTTGAACTCGGTCGTGCTTAAGCTCATTATATCATTTAAGTGAGATGCTGACACAAACATACCCCATTAAAGCTCAGAAAACCTCATCAAATACAAGCCAGGGCGTGGATGACATTTACAATCAGCTGCATCACCTGCCATTCCAACATGAAGCTTTGACAACAACCGTATTAAAAAGCAATGCGAGCTACAGACGTGAGTGAGAGAGACCCTCCCCTCCAGTTCAATACATGCACCACATCCATCAGACATGACACACATGAGCGTCAAGACAAGTTAGTATGGGGCTCCCAGGCCCGGGCGACACACTGACATTTGCAGGGAAAGAACGATAAGACCAGGAAACACGATCTACCCTTGGCTGTGTATGTGTTCAGTTAGGCTCGCAGCTTCGTCTCTGAAAATCTAGCCCTCCACAAACTACAGCACGAACACCCAGTGTTGACGGAGTAAGGTGGATGATCAGACATAGATGTATTTGTCTGTGTGAGGGATGAGAATCATGGGAAAGGGGAGCTCTGTCAGAATCTGTACATCAGATACAATAGACAAATGAAACTGAAGCTGCTGTTAGGTTGAAGGTGGTCTCTGAGGTTCTTACAGTATCCCTTTCCCATAGATGTGAAATAGGGTATAATATCACAATATCTGTCCAAAGTTTACGAAAATACCTCTGGCTAACTCATCTTGTGAAACAGTTTCTCGCTCTTGACAGAAAGAAAGGGCTGATGGGTAAGTCACCTTTATATGTGCGCAGTAAGCCACCTTTGTATATACATAATGTGTGTGACGGTTTGTTTCCTACAGCTTTTCTTCACCTCTCCACCTTCACAACAAACGAGGACAGTTAGGATCTTGAATCAAGTACCAATGAGTTTGACTTGATTTCAGCTCGATGCACAATAATAATAATAATAATAATAATAATAATAATGAAAAGAAAAATTATTATTGATATATTATTATAATATTTTTAACAGGAATCAGTATGCTAGTTGCCCAGAGAGAATTCAAGCTCAGTGGTTGACTAGCTGACTTTGTAAACGTGACCATATGCACAGAACAGCCTGTTGCCAAGGGTAGACTGTTGTACAACATGTGAGAGGCCACCTCTGTGACATCACACACGACCCACAGAGGCCGTCTCAGCTTACAGATTTACGAGTGATGCAATCTGAGATAGCCCATCTACAGCCAGCCCTGGTGAATCAGAGCGAAACGCAAGCTGCTCTCTCACGTCTGCACCATGACATCACTTATTAGAGACCACGAGACGTTATTTGCCCATACAAAGATCTGTGTGTGACGTCTGATTGGATTCCCAGGTGTGCAGGCTGCACTTCTTAGCGCGTCGGCATGCGAGGAAAAACAATGCGCATGGAATGACGATGCAATGACTCACCCACGTCTGTCGCTTCTAAATCAGGTTGCAGCGTGAACAGTTTTGTGGACACTTTTCAGTGCTATAATTCTATTCAGTGAAATATGCCTTTAGAGGTATGAACTTCTCCTTCAGACAAAATCCATCATAAACTTTCCTGGCTGTGAAACTTGCTAGACACATACGTAAACCCCTTTCAGCAGTGACCAGCCCCCTTGCTATCACACTCCCAGGCACACATGACTTCACCTGCTAAAATAAGACCCCCCCCCCCATCACACACACATACAAATTCCTCCCTTAATGACTTTCAACACCCCCCCCCCCCCCCGACCCCCTTTTTTCCCTTCCACGTGATAACAAAAAGCCATCACCTGATGAAGGAACCCAGACATAGAACACGTGAACACCTCAGGGCCTCTTTTCAACATGACAGACAGGGAATTAGCTTTACATGCATTGTGCAGATAAAACCCAGTTTGCTTCAGGTTGAGACAATATCTAAAGACTGGGACGTGAGCATGAGCATGGACTCTAGCCTGCGATCACAAGACAGACAAGAACAGCCAACCAGAGCTCTGAAAAGAATAGATTAGGTGGGGACGGTTAAGTGAGGTGAAGCAGGACACACTGAGGGGGTTTATTCATGCAGGTGCCCTGTGCCCATGTTGGACGGTGGGCTTCAGGATATTTGCCTGCTGAGGAGGAAGGGGGCAGGAGCAGGGTTTGACCGGGCACCTGCCCGGGCGTTGCCTGCTCGTCTTGGGTCGCGCTGAGGCGCGACTGAGGGTCCTCTTCCTCTGGCGGGAACACCACCACCTCTGGAATGTCCTCTCTTTCTCCCTTCGCCACCAGCAGCTCTGGGCCGGGCAGCGGAGGGGAAGCGAGAGGGGGGAGGGAGCGGCGGGAGGCTGGGGGCGTGTTCTGGGGCGTGGCGGTTGGTGTGGCCATAGGGGAGGCGGAGGGGGATACGCTGGGGCTGGGAAGGAGGTAGTTGAGGATGACGGAGGTGCGGGAGCCTTGCGACTCCCTGGAGGGACGGCGGGAGTGGGGCGGGGTGGACGTGGAGATGGAGGTGCGACGTAGGAGAGACAGACGGGATGCAGAGAGACCCTCCCCTGAAGGGACCAGAAGAGGCCAGAGAAAAGGAGGACAGTGGAAATAAGACAAAACAGAACAAATGAAATGTGTATGGAGGGAAAACATAAATCTATAAAATCACAGGCATGTTGAGATTGAAAGAGAAAAAGGGTTAGAATGAAATGCTGAGGAGATTAAGGGAAGAAAGAAAGAAACAAAAAAAAACAAAACAAAACAAAACAAAAAAGTTAGGAGGTGTGGAAAAAGATCTTAGTGTCACCACAAACAAACAACCCAAAAAAATGATTACACGCATTCACTCCATTACATTACCATAACACAGAGGACAAGGTTCAAAAAGACGGCAACAGGAACACTACACATGCAAACACAGACAGATGCAGAGTTGGAAGGGAGGTTAAACAGAGCTGTTCAATTTGTCTGTGCAAACAAACGGCTTCAATTCTAAGATAATCCCTCATTCAGAAAAGTCACTATAACACTCGTAATTTTAAAGAATAGCCCCGTTTACACTGTGGGCCAAACCTGGTGCTCGAACTTAGTTCCTGGGCCATGGAGCGTTTACACTGTACTGTGCAAGGCTTAAACAGGGCTTGACCAGGAACCTAAGTTTTAGCAACAAGCCCAGCTCAATAGTCAGGGCCAGAGGTCCAAGACCTGGTGCTTACATGTCACGATGAGTGGTTACGACGGTTACAGTTCTGTTTACACTTTCTACTAAGAGGTGACTAGCTAACCCTAGCTAACTAACTAATGCTAACTCATTACCAATCTACACTAACACATTACATTAAATACAAAAAAATGGCCAATGGGGGGGGGGCAATTTTGGAAAAGAAACAAGACAAGGGTGCTATTAGAAATTTGGGGAAATGAAAACATCTGGCATCAGTTTGAAGGAAATTGTTCAGAATGATGAGGTCTCTTCTGTTATGTTTCAAAGTTTCCGTGTCTTTCTCAGTCGCGTTTTGAGATGTGATACGGTGGCCTCGTCTTGTACGTGCCGGGCTGTGCTCACATAATGTAGCATGGTAATAACAAGGAGGAAGACAATGCTTGGCTCCATTTTTGTGAGCTGTGGTTAGCAATGCTTTGTTTATCAGTTACAATGGAATGTTGTATAGTGTCTCTAAGGCTGCTGGTTGGTTACATGGCCCGTGGCGTAAATGCAATAGGAACTCTAGCCCCGGTGCTTGCCGCCCAGGACAAAGTTCCTGGGCTTATATTCCTGGGCTGATGGCCCACAGTGCAAACGGGGCTAATAAAGCCTCAGACAACAAAAAACCTCATTATCCTTGTTTTTAACTGCTCCAAATCGCAACAAAGGAATGCAGCCACATCTTCATAATACATTTCAGAAATGATTATTTTAGTGCACTTTCCAGTGAAAGCTAATAATTAGACAAAACTTAGTAAAGGTGTGCTTAGAAAACACAACATGCACCAGAGGCACCCTGTAACACAGCCTCTCAACAAATCACGAAACACGTCTTAATTTAATCATGTAACGTGTGAGTGCTGTCCACACAAACGACCAAGCATACGCACCCCATTTTTTTGTTTTGTTTTGTTTCTCTTTCTTTGTTGAGAATGGGAGAGATTTCAGATCAGCAACAGTGTTTTCAAAACTTTTTTTTTTTCCTCTTTCATTTGGCCAAAAAACCCCAGCCGGCCTATTTTAAGAACAGACCTGTATTCTCGTACAATAAAAAGGAGCGGGTAAAAAAAGTGGAGTGCATCGGGGAATCTCACCGTTTTTCTCAAGTAAGTGTGGGTCAGAATGTTTCTTGCCTATGTCGGCGAAAGAGCGGACCAGTGGGATGCGGTTGCTGAGTTTCTTCTCGTTTTGGTGGTGGTGTCTCTTTAGCATGGCCTCTCGCACTTTGTCCCTCAGTTCCTCACTCAGCTGCTTCGATGCCACCATGCTATCTATAACCATGTCTGAGAGGAAAGAGCCATGTTTATGACTCAATGGAAAAATAAACCAAGGGAGACCGCTGTGCGTGTGTGTGTGTGTGTGCGTGTGAGTTAAAAACAGGAAAAGAATTGCTGCAGATAAAATTACACACTGAAAGTCATTTCAAATTTAAAGTCAATTCAAAGTCAATTCAAAAGTCTACGGCGGTCACGTGAGGAGGAAACGGTGAGTGTGAGATGCGTGAGGGAGAATTACCAGCGATTTCCTCGATGGTACTTGCTCTCATGTCCAGCATGACTGTACCATTGAGAATGCAGCTGCGCAGTTCAAACAGACTGTGCAGGGACAGGGTGGCCACGTAAGGTTTACTCCAACGCTCGCCGCCGTCTTCCACGTCCTCCTCGAACTTCAGCCACCTGCACACGAACACACACAGATCACACACACGCTCAGCAATGAACCCGACAAACGTCGCCGGGCCCTGGCGTGACGACCTCCTGCGTCGTCCCGGGGAGACCCACGCACCTGGCCATCTCTTTCCATTCGTAGGCGTTCCCTTCGCGGAAGGCCAGCTCATCCAGTTCGGTGAACAGGTCGTGAGGGATGTGCTCCTCGTCGTCGTCCTCGGTGCCCAGGATGAACTGGACCCTCTGGGACGGGGTGTCTGCGGCAGAAGATGATGCGTACACAGGGTGAGCTCGCGTAGACTAAACGAGACGACTTGGCAGATGGCCGGGAACTTTGCGCTTTGAAAATGACCGACGCTGTTTAAGACAACGGGGATCGTAACTCATGTGAAGTCTAAGTGTTTACTGAATGTTTGGTCGAGTTTTAATCAACTGAAGTGTCTCGGGACAATGGGAGGATGTGTGTGAGGCAACAGTTTGACGTTGAGTCACAGCAGTGTGTCAGCAGTGTAATCTTATCATTTCTAGTCTTCTTATTCTCCACAACTTGTTTCCAAAACAGTCTTTCACAAAATCAAATTCTTCCACACAAGGTATGCAACAAGAGAACAAAAGTCCATTTAGACCAGCTCAACCAAAGAGCAAAAGAAGAGACCTATCACACAGACAAGACAGGTCCAAAGTAAACACAAACAAAAGGGCAGTAATGACTGGATTGTTTCAGTGGTTGTTCCAGAAGAAAAGGCTCTTTTTGGATTAAAAACCAGATACCTAAAAGTGCAACAACAGACCTCTACAGATATAGAATTAAATCCTGACCACAAACATGCCAGAATAGAGCTGGAAAAGGACGATTAGGGGTTAAAACAACAGAGCAGGCACTGGAGAGAAAAACTGGTCAGTGTAAAGTCCTTTCCACCCTTCCCTGGTAAATGCCCTGCTGGTTAAACATGGTCTTTGTTTTCCAGCAGTGGTGGAGTGCAAAGGCAGCCAAAACGGAGGTGAGGTAGTGCATGGGCAGATACAAACAGAACATTCTAAATCTGCCCTCAAATTTGACGGCAACGTCATTTACTCATTTAAGCGTTTATAATGTCATCGTTTTAAGAATATACAAATTATGTATGGCATACATCTGCATGCATATGGATTTGGATGTTACACCTATTTTAGCAATGTTACTCTGTAAGAGTCTGTGGGCCATGGAAATAAAATGTTTCATGGTACAACCACATTTGATAGTATAACAGTCTTTAGATTTTAATAGGACAATCTTTTGGGGGTGAGGGGTAATCACAGTATGGCCCTGTCAAGGACATAACAGTTTAAGAGACACCTATGTTTGGGATGTGACTGTGTCTATGCACATGGTTGCCAGAACAGCCCCAGTATGGGCTTAGAGCTGTCCTGACCTCAGACAAACAGAGATGTTACGTAATTACCATATGTTGGAGACTCTCTGCCATCTTCCCGGTCAGAGACTCGGTCTCTTCTCTTACGGTGGTGTTTGTGACCACGGTGCCGATGCCTCCGTCTGCTCTGTCTTCCTAACGGTACGTGGACGCCCACGTACACGGCTCTGTGACCTGAGGAGGAGGAGGAGGAAGAGGAGGAGAAATGAGAATTATTTAGCCGTATGATTGTGCAGCGATGACGGTGGCGAGCGCGCAGTCTGTTCTAACCGACCGGAAACAGAAACAGGGTTTGGCCAACAGACTGCAACCCTGAATTATTCATTCAGCCTGAACTATGAGTTCCATACGGAAAAGCCTACCCTGACCTAAATTCCAATGCACACACAAACAGAGATTTATGAACCTATTTCTGAAAACAGTTTGGTTGATTAGTCCTTTACAGTCCTCTCATCTTAATTAGATTTGAACATTTCTGCTTTGAGAGTCTCTCTTAGTTCAACTCAGGCGAACAGCGCAAAACCTGGATTTGATGCTTTCAGTTGAAATGACATATTTTGGAAAATGAATATAAACCTTACAAAATATGGCAACGTTTGTTTTAGTTGTCTTTGTATTTCCATGATGTTCTCCAAACACCACAATTCAAAGAACTGCTGAGTGAAACTGCAGTCCGGTATAACCTTTGTCTTAAGTTCAATGGAAAAAGACACAGAGACACACTGTGTCTGCATTCGGTAATAAGCTTATTGTCACTCCTGTGACAGATGCATCAGCAGCAACCAAACTATGCAGTTTACAGCATCCATGGCTGTGTTTATGGCCTGCAAGTTGGAGCTGTAGTTCTGAGAAACTCCACTTGAGAGCTTTGAGAACACTTAATGCGTGACGTCAAAGAGAACAGAAACCTAACACCCACATCATTTGGTTAACTCACGTGGAGGAGGAAGTGGTCCTGAGGGTGTATATTCAAACAGGCCATCATGTTAGGGTGTCTGAAACTACGTCTTAAAAACAGCGAAGCGAGTTGTGATGGAAATGGACTCGCACATGCACCGTTCTTTCTCTGCTAAAACAGTCAGGTTTTCTTTAACGCTGGCCACACATCTACTGACAGACAATCTGTTTAATAGATTTCTCTTTGCCAAGAGGAAACACTAGTAGACCACTTATAGTGTACCAGTCTCCAGGAACAGTGTATGCAAGTGTATGAATCACTCACAGGACCAGTTTCACTCCAGTGCTATACCACTGCCATGGACTACAGCACCTAAGCCCTCTCACAGATCTTGTGGAGGTAGATCTATGTTAGTTATTCTTTAAGGATTACTGGTTTAAGTTACCAAACCGAGAGTAAGAGAGGTCAAAACCCTAGTTTTAGTTTTTCTGCTGTCCTGTAATGACAGAGTCATGCACAACACATGTTACAATGCTGTAGTGATTAGAGGGAGGAGGCAAAAGCAGCCAATCAGACGCAGGCTATGGGCGAAAAAAAAAAAAAAAAATCAATTGTCACCCACACAAGCGTACAATGCTACTCCTCTTCTCAGATTTCAGTCACTTCCCCAAACAGTTGGCGAGTCAACAGCACTGTGTGGTTGCTTGTTTCAACCTGTCAAGGTCTCATGTGAAACACAGCCCACATCCACACCTGCCTGCCACTGTTTGCAGCTTGTGGCAATACGTGCTTGATGACACAACAAGCTAAAAATGTGCATGTATGCAGGCACGTGCAGAAAACATGAGTGTGAAAGTACAGTTTTCAGTAACAACTGATGCATCATTTCAAACGTGCCTTGAGGCAAACACCAGTTTATTTTTTTCGCGAGTGTGCATTCATGTCGCATTTAACAGGTTTCTGGGGTCAACTATTTGCCAACAATTGAGACAAAACAAATTGAAAGAAAAAAAAAAAAGAGAGAGAAGTAGGAAAAACAGAAGAGGGCAGAGTGGTGATTTGCATTGTGTAAGACGTCAGCAGTCAGAGAAGCACAAAGAGCCATGACTGGAAAGCAGCTCTGTGTTTAATTAATGAGATCTGGGGTCTTGGTGTTTAATCTAGCCTAATGCTATTAAAACAGGAGGGTAGGGGGGAGGGGGGGGGGGGTCTCAAGCCATTAAAAGTTAACACAGAGCATTCTCACATCAAAACCCCTTTAACTCATTATAACCATATTAAAACACTGTGTATGAGACGCCCTTGTGGTTCACATTGTATGAGGCATACTGTTTGATAAGAACATTGTTCAGTTCTATTCACTCCGTAATGTGTTTCCTTTTGAGAAGCAAAAAAAAAAAAAACCTTCAGTAACTGGGAGAGGTCCTGGTTATTCTGCCAAGGACCCAATATGAAAAGGCCTACATTCAGTTATCCATTTTACAGAATATTTCTAGCACTTCCTACCACTTAACAGTTCTCCTCCACCCCCCCCCCCCCCCCCCCCCCCCCCCCGCCCCCTAAAACCCTTTTTATGTGCATACTTCCAAATTGAAAAAGCTTAATAAAAATAAAAAATGTAGGTCAGGGTTTTCCAGGCCAGTCTTAAGTCTGTGTCTGTGAGTCGGAGAGAGTTTAAGGACTGTTGCATTTACAGACATGTCTGAATGAACTCCTTTGGCACAGGAACAGACACTACATACCTGCACTAAAACATGGGCAGAGAAGCGAAGATCAGCCCATAAAATGAGTCAGTTGGGTAACGAGGAGCACGTATCGCCAGGGGACATACCACCTAAGAATCCTGCATGCTAGGGTTACACAACAGCAAAACACTCTACAAGTTGGCTGGATGGACAAGAGCGCACATGAGGCTGTGTGTGTGTGTGTGTGTGTGTCTGTGTGAGAGAGAGAGAGCTAGAGAGAAGGAGAGGGAGGAATGGCTTTAATCAGTCTCTCCTCTCAGGCGCAAAATAAACTGAGTCAGAACATCCAAAATCCTGAAATTCACTCTTTTGCAATGTGTCAGAAGAGCAGATGGTACACATACGAAAGAGGGAGAGAGAGAGAGAGAGAGAGAGAGAACTAAATAGCACAGAGAGAAAAAGTGATCATGACTTACTTTCTAGCTCCTCTTTCTCAAAGTTTGTATGGATAGTAGAGCTGGTCTTTCCCAAATCTACAACTGCCTCCTCATCGTTACCCTAGGAAAAACAAGAAACAAAATTTCCATTAAAAACAAAAACACATCAGGACTGGCGGATACAGAAAGTGGCTGATGGGTGGGCCTGGAAAAATCTGGGTGGGCCTGAGTGAAGCTCATCACCGCACATTTTCTTAAACAGGCTTAGATATTTACAGTGTGATGACCGCAACAGTACCATTGTTGCAGTGTCCTACCAAAAGAGCACCAGCGTTTCTGTATGTACGATGATTATTGTACTTGTAAAAAGTCGTTCGTCTCAATAAATGTGTGTTTTCTGAAATTACACATCTACGTCTGTTTGTTCTCTTGGTTATGAGTCATGTATGATCATTTTCCTCAAAATACGATCATTTTAAGCCTCTGGTACAATACTTTAATGTTTCCCATCTGGCCCTGGAGCAGACTAAAAACTAAAAAACTGAAACCATATTGGCCTGATCGTCCACCAGTGATTGTTTTTTGTTAAAGAAAATGGGTCAATGATAGCTGTTCAGCCATAGCTGCACTTAACAGTTGCCAAGCAGCTGCTACACCAAACTCAGACAGAACTACTGCCGTGAGTTAAGGTTCATGTAATGTAATGTAGCCTCATGTCAGTCAGCAAAAGAAAGAGAGCAAGTTCTGAATATTATTATTATTATTATTATTAATACATAATTCCAATGATTCCTAAGACAAAACAATTCACATTCAAGGTAATTACTGAAAATGAAGAAAAAAATTATTACAAAAAAATATTTCTTTTTGTGAATCTGAATGGGTGGGCCCGCTGTCAGTCAGAGCAGGCCTCTGTCCACCTCTGTCTCCTTTATACTGAGGGTACAAAAGTGGACCGGGAAGGAGGTCTGAAAAATGCGGCATCCATGTCCATTGTCCAACATCCCGCACACCAACTCAAACCCTTCCCAATACTACTCTAAAGCCCCTTTCACACATGCACCGCAACCCTAAAATAATCTAGATTCTAACCGGAGGGGCTGTGTGTGCGAACGCAAATGTCCAAATCAGTCGAATCAGATTCTAAACAGACTTTATTCTATATCCGTTTTTTCTTCACTTGGGTCCATATGTGAATAGAGCGCATCATAGTCCAGAGGATGTACAGCAAGCAAGTGGGTGTGTTGGTGCCATTTCTAACATGCGACTGGTGTGAAACCAGAAGAGTACATCCGAGGGTGAAGAAGAAGGGTCGTTAACATGAAGACACCAACGAAAATGTCTAACTGAAGAGGCGACGAGATTCGGGAACTTCTGTCGACGAGGGCCAACTCTGAAATCGTCAGACAAAAGTCGGTGGCCTTGTCCGCCTTTTTCGACGTGTTGTACACAACACACTGTGATTTTCGCAGCGTACTTTTTGCGTCGTGTCCTGCCTCCTGCACTCTCTACCCAGGCGCCAACTCTTGCCTAAACCAGACAAGTATGTGAGAAAGCATCTGACCCTCACAGTATCCTGTCGTGTGCTACATGTGTGAAAGGGCAACTTTGGACAAAATGCAAACCTGATTCTGCTGACATAGTCCGTAGTGCATATGTGAAAACAGCTTAATGCCCACAATCCTAAACCAAGGGCCATGCCCAACTAAATGACACTCATTAGCCCAATTCATAAATACACACAACCATGTTTATTCACAACCTAGTTTTATTTTCATCTGGCCTAATCAAAATTAGAGTGCAAAACGACTGGCTGTTTAAATGATGGGTCTTAGTAAAAACATTTCAGAGACATCTAAAAGTAGACACATATCTAGAGCACAATGACTTGTATTTAGTGTTTGGTTGCATGACAAAATTTGAACTCTCAGTTTCATCCTTTAGCCCTATCCAAAGGATACGTTCACAGTCCACCTACATATAGGCTGAATCTATTTATCGCCCGGAAAAACTATTTTCATTTCAGTGAAAAGGGTACGAAAATGTCAAGCCCTCGCACCCACGCTCTCAGCAGTGCCAGCTCTGTGTTGGAATAACACAGAGTAAATATTATCAGAGTTGGCAAAGCTGGCAGTGGCTTCTGTTTCAGCTCACTTTATGATTTATCATAACTGGCATCGTTACAGAGTAAAACTAAAAAATAAAATAAAATAAATAAATAAAATGACTACACGACTCCAGAGAGCCAGAACTCTCAAACGCGCGAGAAAAAAAAGTCTGAGCCTTACCTAATAAAAGTACACCAGAGCCACAGCAAAAAACCCCCCCACTACTGTCAATGCCATGGGTCACAACAAAAAACTTAAAAATAAGAATAATAATAATGAATTATGTCATAGACAGCAAGGTGCCTGCCTCTGGTGGCTATACACTGAGACCGAGGGAGTCAGTCCCCGTGTGTCTCCACTAACACAGCGAGGTGGTCCCACCCCCCTGTTTGGCTGCCATCCCAGCATTCCTGAGCGCTGTGGGATCAGATATCATCGCAGTGAAGAGCACGGGGGTAAGAGAGGATTAGAAGCTATTAGCAATGACGTTTAAAAATACAAAAAAAAAATAAGGAGAATATACAGTGTTTACTTATCAAAATGGATCTGAGGTGTAGTCCAACACATGTGGGCGGGCTCTCAAATCAGATTGAAATGCGGGGAAAATAAAAGCGAAAGCGAATTCTAAAAAACGAGACACTTAGGTAAACAGATGAGTCCAAACTCAACTTCAGGAGGAAAATATGAGGTTCACACAAACCTTATGATACAGGCGATGACAATTACAAGCACAAGTTGGCACATACCGAGAAAATAGTGGATCCTCTGGTTCTTTGATTGACTATATCTCCCCAGAAGTCCTGCATTGCCTCCAGACCCTGGGGGGCAGCTTTATAGCCGGCTCTTTACGAAAGCGTGCAAAACAAGACGACCACTTCAACTCCGCTCACGCAGTCCAAAAAGCCCTGGCACAAAGACGACAGATCGAGAGGCGTAAAAAGAAGAAAGGAAATAGGGTTGGTGTCCCGAGAGTCAAGAGCTAAAAGAGGACTGGAATCCCGAGAATCAAAAGCAGTTTCTAAAGTTTGAAACAGGAGCTGGAGGAAAGTAAAACCGCGCAAGAGCTTTAGCTACGTAGCAAAAATAAAAAACAGAAACTCTAAGTAAGAAACTCTAAGTAAGCTGCGCCAAGACTGCTCCCCCCCCCAAAAGGAGACTCCACCTCACACACGCAGAAGTCAACCGCTGTAGAGAAAGAACACAGCGAGGAGAAGAGGACAAATGACAGAAGACTGAGGTGAGAAGGCAGATCCTGCCAGCGCCTGTGTATCCAAACACTTGGCAACTCCGAGTGCCTTGGGAGTCGGTCGTGTTAGTGAAAACACAAATATGAGGCCTTATTTACATCATGCTAAGCTCACGCTCTCTCTTTTAGTCTGTGTGCGAGTGAGTCTTTTTTTTTTTTTTTTAGGAGTGACACGTGGAGAGGGAGGGAGGGAGGGAGAGAGAGAGGGAGGGAGAAAGGGAGGGAGGGGGTGTTGGAGTTCAGACATAAATGGAACTGCACATGGGGCAAGTCCTGGAGGGGACAGGACAGCATGTTGCATGTCTGAGGGGTCATGTCTTGATGGATAGGACCGATGCGTGCTGAGGTAGAACACAGAAGGCACCCAAAGACCAAATGTGTCGAGAGAACGTATCGATACCTCGTTTCATTTAAAAATCGCTTTCATGATTGCAGACAGCTTTTAAAGCTTCTGGCAAGTAAGTTAAATTTCATAGTAATTCATCATGTTTGTGAGGTGCCTATCTGAGAATTTTCTATCCATCTACTTGCACCAAGGAGAAGGACTTCCTTAGCAGCAAAGAGGCACACTTAGACAATCCATACTTGTTGCCCCAGGCAACAGAGTAACATTTTTCAACCAATAAGGGAAAAGGAAGGTGTGTCGCTCAGCCAATCAGGTTGAACATGGATATGCTAAAGTCTGACAGCTTGAGTGCGTGTGATATCAGCAGCTGAGCCTTGAGAAAAAACCTCTCAAAGGGGCTGTATAATAGACTCACTCAATGAAAACCACTGCCTTCCTGTCTCTTCATTGCCAGCCACTGAGAGTTTGTGTATAATAGCACGTTTGTGAAAGAACTGAAAAAGGATGTACAGGATTCACTTTAATTCAAAGAAACACACCTTAATTTCTTAATCCTACCTTTCTATTGGGCACCCCCCCCCCCCCCCAAAAAAAAGTTCAGAGCAATCTGGTGATCCCCCATCCCTTGGTTTTTGTCTTTAACTTTTTTGGCAGAGACCCTGAAAAAAGTATCATTTCAGGTTAACAGCTGACTTGTCCCAAATTAAGGGCAAATGTAAAGTCAACATTCTCACTTCTCATTTCCTAAACGCAGCATACTGCAAGAGGCTGACAACACATAACTGACAGCCAGTGAGACAGTTATTGCAGTAGCACAGTGAGGAAAAATAGACCACTCACAAGGCCATTTTTCCCAGGACTAAGACATTACTGCACAGTTAAACAAAGCTCTCATAACCGTCGCATCGTCATACCAGTCTTATGACGGCACAATGATCTAATGCTAACCACACTGTGATCACTTCTTTCACCAAAGCCAAAAATAATCCAATGTCATTCGTTGTTTTATTTCTCATTCTGGTGTGACTAACATGTCAGTGTCACAGTGCAGAGAAGGCAAAACTCATAAATTGGAGGAATCCTTTCCTTTAGGGGATTATATCTAGTAAAGTAACAAGTCTAGATTTGCTCTGTCACAACAGTGTTACATAGTGAATAAAACAGTCATGCCAGTTTTTAACTGACATATTACACCAGTGAAGCAGCAAAGAATCCACCTTGCCTATTGCTGTCTGAAATACTTAACAGGACTGACACAGATTAAAACTGTCCTTCAACTGACACTGGCTAAATGAGACTGTCACATTTGTGTGTGTGTGTGTGTGTGTGCGCGTACATGTGTGTATTAACTCTTCGCCGCACATAATTCAAACAGCACTCTTTAAAGGTCTCATCCATCCAGCTGCACAGTGGTGGAAGCCTCTGAATTTTCCCACGGATGCCATCAATCAGCTGGGCCTGTCAGTCTTAGACAGACAGACCCAGACTGTGCGTGGTTCATTTCTGCTCAATGATTAGGTTTGAACTGCTTCCCTGTGGTAGCCTATAGTACCTGATACTAACTGATCACTCAAACCTCTAATCATTAGCACACAGACGGAAATAAGACAGTTAATGATCTCAAGACTCTAACAAGAGATTGCTGCAAAAATCTATTTGTTTCTGAAGAGCCTCTGAATAATGGGGTGTGATAACGTCTTCCTGTTTCAAAGTTCTCTCAATGGAAAGACACACTCTTGATCACTGGACACATTACAGTGTTTTGCATATTTAACCCAAACTAACCATAAATTTGAATTTTTGGGTGCTTCTTACTCTGTCCTTCAGCGCATCAAGAGAAAAGGAAAGAGAGAGACAGATGGATGCAGAACGGGAAAAGACACAGAGGAGAGAGACTGCATTTCTCAGACCATTATCTAGCGTTCGTGTCGACCACATTTCAGCTCTGTTAAGTGTAAATCTCTGTATTTGAGTTCAAACACTTTCAGAGCACTCTGTGAACTTAGAGAACATTTTCCTGAGCCTTTCATATTAGGAACACTGCGATCTTCACGTTTCAGCACGCTCGATCATAAAAGGGCAGAGAATGAAGGCAGACAAACAAACATTTCCTGTACTAATCTATGGCATCTCGCTCTCACAGGCGAGCTCCACCTATAAAACACATCTACACACTCGGCCAGTGATACCAAGCGTGTTCTGATGATCCGACAACAAATGGAGAGATCTTTATTACTGTCCAACTTAAACCTACACTAACGCAAAAGAACACTTGGCTGACTCTTCTCTTTTCCAAAGCCCTATCTCTGCTTCTCCTTCTCTTACACCTAAAGCAACTAAATGAGACAACAAAAGACAACCTCAGTATTGCAGCAAAAAGAGAACAACAAGTCACCATTTGCATGTGCCAGCTTAAATATTCATAGGCAGTATGTCCTTTCATGTTTAGTCAATCATGCCTTTCTCTGTCATCATGCTACCTCTTTCCATCACTCTAAACACCCTCCGTCTATCTCTTCTACTCACAATCAATCCCAGTCTTTTGCCTCCTACATCACATAAACAGACCTACCGCAGGAGACACATGATTGCTTTCATTCTTCTCCATGACAGCTGCGAATCACAAGAACTTTCCGTTCTCCGACGCGTCCGTCTGTTCGAGCTCTCTGCAGCTCTGCTCTCCCTGGGAGAGTGCCTAAGTGTGCTGTTCTTTGGCGTGTTGAGTGTGCCTAAACGAACGGTTGCTATGATTTGTGAGAACATGGTTCGAGAGTCTATACAATAGCACAAATAACAATGCATCCTCAGGCGAAATGACATGAGTGAGACAAATACAGAGAGATCCTAGAACCAAGTTTTGGCAATAGATTGCTTTATTTTATTTTTTTTCAAACTGTTGAACATGAAAACCATGACTAGGTAAGCCTGCTAGAGAAGACATACAGGCTATAGAGTTCTTACTAATACAGTCCCTGTGATCCAGTGCCTAAAATACCCTTTTAACTGGGTACAGGATTAAATGCTGGCATGTCTCCAAGAATTCTGCAGTTAAATTCCCATTTTCTAATTTTCTCCCACATTCTCCTCGACTTCAAGTGCTCAATTACACATGACCTCTCCTACTTGGAAGAGTGCAATATATAAGCCATGAGACTATTGTCAACATAGAGGGACTGTGACCCTTGTCCACCCACCAGAGGCAAGCGTAGCACAGCTGGGACTGAAACAAAATGCTAAAATTTACATCAACATAGAGAAATCTTACCACAAATAATGCTTTTATGCCTCTGAAAACAATGAGCTGGCAAAATGTTACCATCACATCAAGCCATCACATGGTGGAACAACTAAAACCAGTCATACGCTAACATCTATATTCACCCTCCCCCTTCAGCTAAACAGTCCCAGAAAATCATTCCGTCATTCTTGTTTTCATATGCAAAGACTTACGCCTCTACAGCATGGTCAAGAACAGAGGCCTTATACGTTTGGAGAGAGCACGTGAAACACATCATGCCCTACTCACCCATTCATACAACAAGTCTTAAAGCCACAGGCAAACGACAAGTCTTGGTATTACTTGGACAGCTGACTTTGTAGAAACTGCTCTTTGCGCAGATATGAGATCAGTTTGGCCATATCTCTTACAGCATTTAAGGTTAAGACCTGTAGAGAAGAGCTGCTCTCTGATCAGCAGAAATCTAACAACTTCTATCAACTTCTCATACTTAAGCAGAAAAGCGTATCCAAAAGATGCAAGGCGTTTCTTTGTTTACTAAATATGCCTGCGTATGTGACTGTAGAGTTATAGAAAGCATATAAGCAATAAATGACCAATGCTACTTGCTACTCTTGCCTGGCGTGATAAATTTTGTTGACCTTTACAATGCACAACGAAAAAAAGGCCTAACTTCACTCAAACAGTGTTGCAGATCATATGGCCACATATCATAACATAAGGCCTCATTATTATCTGCATCATATCAGCAAATACGTGCCAAGCGTTAGCTTTACCCTCAGTCTTCTGCTACACAACGTGAATCAGAGTAGAGGTATATCCATTTGTAGATGGAAAAGATAGCAAGTTTCATATCTATCCATCCACAGAGTTTTCAAGAAACAGTCATTTTAAAATATTCAAATGATATGTATATCTCATCTTCTTACATGGATATACACAACCTAAAGCTCCTGGCAAAGCACTTCTCCCCATCTTCTTCAGTCAGGACTAAAAATCATTTTATTTGTAGGGGAAGATGGAGTTATTTCCACAGGGCGTAGGGTAATTTGGCTTACATTATGTATAACGTGTTAATTAAGCAGGTGCCGTCATTTGGAGGCATGTGCTGGTTCATGCACGTTTATAGCCTTTTCTCCAATGACTGTCCCTTCCACTCTCCACCCGATCAGCCGGTTAGTATGGCCTCAGAAACGGGAAGCCGGCAAGTGACATTTGCCTGATTAAACACAACATGGGAACTGAAAGTGACCACTGCTACATCACATGGCAGGGCGCATCAAAAAGAGGACAGTAAAATGTCGCAGGCTCACGAAAGCATGAAAAGGAAAGTCTAAAGGCCAGGTCTGAGATACGATAAGAGTCGGAATGCCCCCCACACGACGCCCACCTCCTCTCACTGGGTGGCAGTTGATACTGCAGAGAAGAGATCTAATCTTCACTAATGAGGATCCTCATTACCCTTCATCCAGCTCCAAATCAGCCTTTACTGCACAGCAGAAGGATCAATACGTCCCATCTGACCAAGCTTTCATTTCAGTCTTAGGAGTTGGAACACAATCCGTCTCTGGTTTTGCCTTCTGAGGCCATGCAGTGAAACATCAAGAGGTCTCAGAAAAGTATGACCTAGGCCCTGAGGGCAAACCCTGAGTTGACCTCCTACAGAAGGTCCAGCCATTCCCATTTGCACTGTTCAATTCTGTTCCGTTCAGTTCTATGGACAAACTTTGTCTCCTTCCGTTCTCTGAAAGACAAAGAGAAGTGGAGCAGTCACGCATGGCTGTGAGTTAATGTAGGTCCAGGCAGTGGATGCCTCTGTGCAGGGATGCTACAGCAAGTCCACTCCAATCCTGCTGAGCTCATGGTTGCGACCGCGCTTGTTTTAGCGCTGGCATTGTCTGCTCAGTCCCATCAGCCCAGAGACCTGCTGATGCACCCGACGGGAAACAATGACCAACATCCTGCTGTCTAATCTTCCACCTAAACTACTGGGTGTGCATGAAAAGTGCACATTCACTGACGCAAAAAATCTCAATGTCCCCAGTGTAAGAGTCGGAGCAGCGGGAAATCGTATTTCAGTGCATTGGAGAGTAGATCCAATCAAAGATTGCGTCAATCAAAGTAAAGTATGTCTGAGTGACTGGGTCTACAGGTGTTCACACAGTGGTACGGCTCTGTGGGAAAAGGTCAGTTCATTTGGAGAACTTGCGGTGAAAGCCAGTGTTAGCATGTCAACCGACAAGCCTGCTTCAGCAATGAACTGGTCTGGCAAGATCATGTCCTGATATGGGCTTTCTATCATCTGGGTCATCTTTATATCAGATCGGGACACTTTGTTGAGGTGTTGTCGTTCTGAGTCTTCACAATGTGCATATGCTCTCACCACAGCTTAGGAAAACCATCGTAATTTAAATGAAAGATTTTGTGCTTTCGGTACCTGAAGACAAACACAGATAACAGCCCTTCCGCTTTTCTTGGACACGTCCTCTTTTAAGTACGGACAGGTATTACAGCCAAACTACAGTGTAAAGACTGTGAGGAGACAGATTATAGCAATACTATTTATACGCGTGAAAAAGAAGATAGGAGCGGGTAGAGAGATGAGATAGTCGAGTCAACTGCACGGTAAGCCCAGGGGATGGAGACTGACATTTCCTTTCATGGGAGTTTTGTAGCATTTTTGAAATTCATATCTATCTTTCCATTTTAGCCCTTAAGACCTTAAATATGTGGTGACCTAATAAGGGCACAGAGGAAAAAACAAAGTCATTACAGTTTATGAAACCATTCTTCAAAGAGAAGGAAAAACTAGAGTGTTTTTTTTCACACAAGTCAGTGAAAATTAATGTGCATCATCAAACGTCTCCCTAAAAACTTTTGTTGAAGTCTCAGAATGTGACACTGTTAAAAATAAATAAATAAATTCATTAAAAACAAAGAACTTTCAGCCTCTCTTTAAGGCAGGCCACACTGTGTGCCAAAACATGACATGATGCTGAAAAGCAGTGAATGTAACTGAAAGGTGACACATGAAATATGAATGCAATTTATCCTGTCAAACCAACTGGCAAACACAAACAAATTGTCAGTTGTACATGAAGAACCAAGCTCTAAATGGGATGTGCTGGTTTACTCAGGAACATGAAATCTTGATCTCCAGCTGCTGCTCACAGGTTGCTACAGTAACCACAAGGCGGAGGAGGAGGAGTAAGAGGCAGTGTCTGGCAACCAAACATAAAAAGGCATCACAGTGCACAGAGATCAAGGAGTCTAACCCTAGAGACTTTCACAAACACATACTCAGTTCAGGATGTACAACTATGTATGGGAAAAGCAAAGGACATAACATTTGAGCAGTCACTCAAAAGTGATTTAACGACTTGTTCATTGCAAATCATATGTGACCTATGAGATTACATCCTAAAAGGCCATTACCAATAAACACAAACAATGATGAACTCACACAGGCACTAACCAGTTTTTTTTTTATATTTGGATGCTGTCAGCTTCGCATGGTAACATCAGTGAAGTTAACCAGTTAAGACAATGCAGATGATTTATGAATGAATGAACGCAATAACCTTATCAAACTATAGAATAAAAAAAATGTTTGTTCTGATCTTAAGAGCACTTGGCCTATATCCTCAAACTCTTAAAGAAACTGGCAATATAAGTAACTGCTTGAGCGTCCACTTCATTAACTCAGTCCAGCATTCAATAAAATCACTGGAGAAACATTTAAAACAATCTACAAGAGGGCGTGGATTCCCACTCCTGTCTTTGCCCTTTTGTTGTTTAATGTCAACCCTTTTTAACAAAGCTCCATGACTACACTTTGTTTTACCTTAGCAACAAAGTTTACATCAGAATATTAACCTGTGGCTTCTGAAACCGTGACCCATTCGTGAGGTGAGTGCCAAGACTACAAAGTTTATTTTTGCCATATTTCATTAACTTTTTTGCTCTACAGTGTTTCCTAAGCAAATATGAGGAGACTATCTTGATCAGCCCACCGTTTTCTCAAATCAACCACCCACACAGAAACCAAACCTGATAACCACTTTTTGAAAAGCTCCAGACAAAGGTTAGCACAGGCATCAGCAAATCACTTCATTCAAAATTTGCCAGAAAGCAGGGTTTCTGCTAAAGCTGACACCAGACATTTGAAAATCAAGTTTACACTAAGGGCAGTTTCTCAGTGGTAAACAAACTGACTTCAAAATTGCATGTAGGGTAATCTTTAAAGGCCCACAGCAAAATCCTGCGTTGATTAATTAAAAGTGATTAATTAAAAGCACACTTTATCCACCAGGTCAAGCCAAAGGATTAGACAAATCTGCAAAATATTTTTATTCTAGCCTTCAATACCCCAAAGTTAGGCTCATTACAACCACACATTCCTTCATGGTGCCGCATCACACAAAAACAATGTGTGCAAAAATGAACACCCATTAGGAATACAACTACCTAACCTAACTCATAAAAGGCTTCCTTGACAGTGCGTGCTGTTTGTCTTAATGTGACTGATCTGTGAAGCTCATGTGACTGAGCTCAAAACTTTGAACGAATGCCCATCAAAGTCTTTGGCTGCATGCTCTTCAAATTTTACATTGTAAAGACAACTACAAATGACTCACCTGTCTGTTATTTCTTGTGTTACAGAAATTACTTTCTTCTTTGCTTCCACCACATTTGTCTACAGATCAAACTGTCAGCAGTACTTGTAGCCCAGTGTAACGTAAAGCATCTATATACACAGAGGGTGTAACAAGCCTGAAACTACAGAGAGGGACAAAGACCAAAGAGACCAATGGAACGGGCTTGACAAGTTAGTAAGGAAGATTACGTCATTGTTACGCAAAAGAAAACTATTAAAATGGTAAATGTAATAAAATCATTATCGTAGGATAATAAAAAATTAATAACAGCCTCATCCGCTTTCCAAAGCTGTCATGACATTAGCCAAACTGACTTTACTAAGGAACTTTAAGAAGCTGCTTACACCACCTGTGCCATAATAGAACTCTATGTACAAAATGATACCTTCAATGAAGATATGCAAAGATTTTCAACTGACCTGCATAACTGAGCAGGGAAATACCTACCTTAGGGCATTTCAGAACCTGTTTCAGCTCTTTCATTTTAGCAGTGTGTTCCATTAAGTTACTCTATTCTTAGGTTATAGGCAATTCTGGCCCACATCACATTTTGAGAACGTGGGTGGATGAAAAGAGTGTGAAAAATTAACGTGATAGTTATAAGGAAAGAAAATAAGGGACACGATAACACCAAAAAAGGAAACAGTCTCGAATACCTCCATTCAAGCTCAGTGGTGACAGATATAGTCTACTTGAAATGTCTCAAATAAAAGATTAAAGGCTGAAAGTTTTACTCAGTAAAATGGTTTAACATATACTGTCAGGTACATGTACTAGCGTTAGTTGGAGCAAAGTAAGGTCGAACATACTAAAATAGAAAGAAGGAGCGAAAACATCGCGTCACATTTTTTCTTTTCGACGCTAAGCGAAGAATATGAAAAGGCCAGGAAGGTGATTCTGGCTTTCAAAGGGCTCACGGGGACTACTGTTTGGCTATCAAGCGCTGATGGTGCCGAAGAAACTGGCTAGCACTGCACATATCTGGCGACCACGTTGCAGAGGAAACATAACGTTGTCTTAAGCATACCACATGCGAAAATTTTGTTAGCAACGATGGGGTGTCTACCGTGGGCTACCACTACGCGCAGTCCGAGTCACCGTTAGAGTGACGTAGCAAGCTAGCAACGATACTTCCTGGCACACACATGGTCTCCCCCACAACAATAAAGAAAAACACACAATGCGTGCAGTTACACAATTTCTTTTTTAACGGCCACCGAAACTGCCTTTACTTATCATCCACAGTACTTTAAAATTGATATGTATCGTACCACATACTAAATCAATCGACTAAACCTCAATAACCCCCACCCCCATTTCTACCTCTGTTTTTACAAAAAGAAAATGTGCTGTATGTCGAATTATTGAGTCGGTTGAAACCTAAACTTTCAGTAATTTAAGGCTAATTTTACAAACAACTAACTTTATACTCACTGTCGTAAGGAGCGGTCTCATTTGCTCTGTACCCTCTTCCTCCATTTGATCAGTCTTTACACCTCAACTCGTCGCCTCTGACTGAATTTAAATACGGTATTTCGAATTGCCCCTTTTCCGTATCTCAGCCGCTGATAGTACAAACTGGCATTTTTACATATATTAGCGCTCAGTAAACCCCTCCTCTTTATGATTGAGAGGTTGAATGCTCCGTGTCCTCGCCTGCGGCCGACGAATTTGAACCAATAATATTTGCGAGTGGCAGAAGGGCGTGGCTATTCGCCCCCTAAGGAGGAGCTCGCGACTAAAGAGGCGTTGCAAAAGCAAAAGGGTAATCCCACGGTGCAACTTGTTCAGAAGCCTCGGTAAAACGCATTTCTGCAACATGTGCTACTACTATATAAGATATGGATAAGAGTTCTTGGTT
The DNA here is from genome assembly GCF_902362185.1 of Chanos chanos. NCBI lineage: Eukaryota > Metazoa > Chordata > Actinopteri > Gonorynchiformes > Chanidae > Chanos > Chanos chanos. The sequence continues at coordinate 33,470,338 of NC_044502.1, forward strand.
ACATCTGAAAGTCATGGAGTTGAAACTAAGAGGAAATAGGAGTCTTATGTGACTATTAAACTGCAGTCACACTGAGGTAGTAATGTCATCCTTACGTTAATCATCCGTGTTAATTATTCATTCAGCCGTACTGCTGTCAAAATATTTTCGACACTTGACTCATTTATGCATCACTTAAATGAGGACATTATATTACCAAATCCAGTACATTGTCTGAGTGATGAGACAGGAGACTTTTTGATAAATGGTCTGCAAGCTGTAAGTAACTTGGGATTCTCTCATTTAAATGAATCTATTTCTTTAACGTTTCTGCAATGGGGTTGGCTTTGCCTGGAAGAAAAGAAAAATATCCAAAGACTGGAGATTTGGCACCTTAACAAAAGATTCATGTAAATTTTGCAATAAAAAAATGTGAATGGCTTTCATTTTTATTTATATCACAAACGCTGTTTTAATCATTTAAATGTGAGTCAGAATGATCAATTTAAAATATCTTTTAGTTTTTCCAGAAGCCGTGTTTTCTTAGACATACCCCTTAAAGGGTATAACACCAACAATAAACTGGATAGTAAGAGCCAAACTAACTCCATGTCACTCCGCTGTGAGTCAGTGGCTGTCCTCATCCAACTGTTAGCTCCTGTTCCACATGTATTCTTCCCCAGAAAGCGCCTGACAATAATTCTGCTTACCTTGTTGCCGTTGCCTTGTTGCACGGCCTGATGAGAGTACTGAAAATCCATTAGCAGGAAGAACAAAAGCAATACCAACCTGAAACTGCCTCAGCTGCAGGCTCTTTTAGTGCCATTAAAGTACACTACTGTGCATGTATCTCATATCAAAATCAAATATTCCATTTAAGATATTTAGTGCAAGTTTGGTCAGCAGATAACAGAAGAGCACATCATTGTTATTATTAGACTTTTAACCATTCATGAAAAGACATATATGGAATATAGTGAAAATAAGATCATTCTTTGTGAAGATTGGCATAACTATATTTTGGGCATTGTTACCATTAAGTTATTGTAATATGTCTGATAGATTTAATATTCTACTTGTATGCTTGGGAGCAAACGTCAGACATGAACATCAGGTGACAAGAAAAGAACAAAGAAATTTAGAGATCTGTTCATTTAGAACCTGTCCCTGATGATGGCGCTAAAGGGTAAGTGTCCCAATACACTGCCAGTCTAGTGAGAAATACGTTCGTCTAAGTTTCAGGTATGTAAGGCAATATGATACAGAGATGGGCCGTGTTTATATTGCCTGCATCTGTGTTATTAAGGTGAAGAAAACATGAACCTTTCTATTAGTTTACTGACAACGTCTGCAAGACATTACACAACATGTTTATCAAGTACTATGATATGGTTTCGAAATTTGTCCTGATGCTGCTAAAGGGTGGACAGTGCAAAGCAGCATCTGTACAGCATGTAAATCTGTACAGCATGTAAATCTGTACAGCATGTGAATCTGAAGCTTAACTGAGTGCCCAGGTGTAGCAGCACAGCAAATATGTCTACATTCTTGGACACGTTTGCCGCTAAGGAGACAGTAATGGTTTGATGGATCAGTGGTCCTCCTTATTTCTCAGAAAATGACAAACATAAACATCAGGTGACAGAAAAATTAGGAACTGAAAACTTGGGTGTTTATTTCAAATCTGACCCTGATGCTGTTGTTACCATGTAGGTGTCTCCATACACTGTCTGTATTCACAGAATCCAGCGACCAATATGTTCTGTCTAAACTGTCTTGCGGCAGGAAGTAAGACTGAAGTTTTTTTTCTGTCTCTGTGTCATTTAGGCAACAGAAAAGCAGAGCAGACCTCACCCGTCAGAAGTTGCAAAATTTCCTCTCAAATTAAATGAGAAACAGCATTGATATTTGATATTTAGCCTGACGGTGGTGCTAGAGGACAGAGAGAACAAAAAAGCATCTACAACTTGTAAACCTGAAACTTAAATCAGAAAATGGGTATCACGCTATTTGCACCTGCTTGGACACATTGGAAATATATCACAGTATTTTATCAAATGTTTCCAAATCTTATTAAAAAATCATTAGGATTGATTTTATATGTTTTCAGTAACTACGCAATATGACAATTCCTGGAGCCTGTGGCAAATGAATGAACATGACATAATCCTCCGAAACATGACAATCAAATACTTTGCATGCAATAAACAGAGGTCAACCATTCTCGTGGACAGAGACTCAAAACATAAACTAAGGACACAACATTTGCGATGAAGCAGTAGATGGTTTTGAAGTGATTTTGGAAATGAATCTTATCACTTATTTCTGGAATTTCTGTTCTTTGTCTAATTCCCAGATACAGTGGAAAAGAAGAGTTCCCTTATGAGTTTTACGTTGTATATGGATGTCTTGAATTTTTGGACTGAATTTCTCTGGTATAATGTAAATTTGCATTATCCAGTTGCCGTATAACAATTTAAATATCATGAACTTTTACACATGCATGCCTCCCATTCACAATCAAATGTCTTGTTCTCAAATCTCAGCTCTGTAGCACTCTCTCAGAATCAGTGGAGACCATTTAACTGATCATGGATTGGTTATTCAGCCAAGTAAAATGGCCCATATGGTAAAAGACAGATAAAGCAATTAATTATTTTGCACAGTGACAATAAAAACAGGGTAGCAGCAAAACAAAGCAAAAAAAGAAGAAGAAGAAGAAGAAGGAAAAAAAAGAAGTCAGCCGTAGGACCACCAGACTCTCCTCCTAGGACATGATTCATAGGATATGATCATTTTTGTGTTTATCTTCCATTACACCTTTTCATGACCATACTTTTATTTCCCAGTCATGTTTTCCAAGAGTAAAATTTGCTTTACACTGAACAAACGGAAAATGAGAGTGGACACTGGACCTTCGCCACTGGCATTCTCTGCCCTCTGCCAAACAACATCAATATTTCTAAGAAATGCACAGCAGTGTTCCTCTTAAGCCTCTTACCACCATCAGAGCATAAACATGTTAAGACTCAGGCCTTTTGTTGTAAGTGTTTCAATATGGTAAGTGCAGTGCAGATGAGGACTAAAAAAGAGAATTCATCATATGAGGCCTACCAATAATACTGTAATAGATAAAGATGCCCAGCTATAACTATGATAGAAATAGTAATGAGAGTCGAAGCCTTGGAAGTTTGTTGTTCCAGATGAAAGAAATGAATGTTATTTGAAGTAGAGAGAAACACTAGCAGCCAGGGCAAGTGTGTCGATATAGAAACATTAGAAACAATTAAAAGACAATATTTATCTGTCCAGCAGTGAAGAAGGGAGTAAAATCTAGTTCTTTAGTAACTTTGGATATGACAGGCTTGCTGGAATAAATTTGTTCATATCAGGGGTAACAGTTATACCAAGATATTTAAATATATCACTAGTGTTTGCGCAAGGCTGATTTATTGTTGAATGAAATGTTTCCTCATCATTAAAGAAAAGAACTGAAGGTATAAACTCAACTCTGTCATTTGAAAGTTTTTCAGTTTTATGTATCAGAGCATTGAGAACAGGAATAGAGATGTTCAGATCTTTTAACAAACAGATGGGTATCATGTGTGTGTGAAGCTGTGGGTTGTTTAAGTTCAAATGGTCTAATACATTTAATGTTGACAGGGCTATAAATGCTATTGTGGAAGGTAGTAAGATTAAGACAAATTGCAGTAGACACAAAACACATTCTTGGCAGGTTCCACAGAGCCTAAGTTAAATGGTTTTGAAATTGTGTTTGCGTTCGCAGCTTCAGCCCACAGAAAATCAGATGGCAGGCAATGTTTAATTAGTCCAAATGAATTTCTCTGAACTTCCCAGATTTTTGCCATTTTTTCATTCCAAATGACAAAACACCATTAATGACTGAGCTTTTCAGGGTTATCTGGTCTTAATGGTAATTTATATGAAGAGACAGACCAAAAAGATTTGGGGATATGGGCATTGGCATGAACTCTTCGTGTGTAAACATGTCCTTAGAATTAGAAAGCCCACACTTTAATTTGTCTATGTCTTTTTGCTTGTGCTGGTGAAGTGATTTAACCAAACTTTGGAAATTAACTGGAGCAGGTCCATAAATTTTGTTACTTTTTGTCCCATTAGATCTTTGAAAAAGTCTTTCTTGAGGCTTTGAAAGGTCACGTACTGAAACTAGTCCGAAACATTTATCATCAATGATACCCTGCGAGAGCACTCTCATTAGCATAATTACCATCTGAAAGCCTGTCTCAAGGCCCATCACTTAGGGTGGGTAGGACATAATGCCCACATCCCCTGCAGTTCAGAATGATTTCACTGTAGGTGAGCTCACACAGGACAGGGAAAGAATCAGGGACTTCTATTTTAATCTCAGTTTACCAGGAAATATAGTGACATTTCCTGATGGGTTAAATGTAGGAGTTCATGAAACTGCACACAGGGAGCAGTTGCAGTTCTTCGATCTATTTGTATTTGTACTGTAAATGCACTGTAACACTCTAACACATTGTGGTTTTATTTACAGCCAGTGAAAATGAGCTTAGCATTACATGCAGCTGTCACGGCTGGTGGTGTGGTGCAGGACCCAAGTGCAAAGACACGATGATTGAAGTGAAAAAAAAGGAAGACTTTACTTGAACTGAAGATCAAAATACATGTGCAAACTAATAGCAAAAGCTGATAACAAAAAGGTGCAGCATAACAGTGTGCAAAAACACAAACAACGATAGACAAAGTACAAGGCAAACACTAGGACTTAAATAGAAGGAGAACTGAACAGGGCAACACAGGATTGGTTGAAACTAAACAAGGTTAATAATGAGACAAACAGGTACAGGTGAGGGGCGGAGACAGACACAGAACGGGAGCACAAAGACATATCCAACTAAAAGTCCAAAATGGCGGTGCAGGTTGTGACAGCAGCAACCTGAAGCTTGTTCGTCTGTAGGTATGATTTGTACCATGGGTGCAAGAGGTGCCAGGTTCAGAACCTGCTCCCTCAACAAAAACTTGTGATGTCTATGTCCTGCTAGACCCAAAGTCCAAAATGCAGTTTGTGCCGACAAAGATCACAGAACTTTCACTTTGTTTCTGCCAGTGCTTGACTTGTTGGTCTAGAGTAGGGCTATTCAATCACAAATTCAGATGGATCATATTTCAACACCAGTTCATTGGCCAGAGAGCTTTGGCAGCCTATTCGCATTTGCATATTTACATGACTTTTTGTGGCTGGCAAGATGCTAGTGGTTCTGTAAAGCAGAATGATATACATGGTAAAATGTCTCAGTACTATAGTGCTGTGAGTATTATCACTCATGGGATGCCTTTTGTCCAATCAAATTACTTGGCTGGAGATAACTTTTGAATTTGACAGCATTGCTGCTGGGCCACTGGAGGTTATTCTTGAGCCAGATTTGGCCAGTTGACAGCCCATTGAATGAGTGTGCTCTAGGAGTACGCTTCTTAGTTTAGAATACTCAAGGTCCTGTGTTCAAGTCCTGTTGAAACCTATTCAGCTGGTACTCTTAGTTCTGTCAGTCACTTCCAAAGTCAGAGTAGACACATTCACTGTGAGGAGCAAGCTACTTTTCCAACCTGGTTGGCTGCCATTGCTGATCAGAAAGATATTGTCTTTCACTTCCATGCCACTTAAGAGATTTGTTATATTCATGCTCTCCTATTCACAAATCTTTGATGGCAGAACCCACAGTTTGCTGCTACATTAGAACACTTTACTACTCAAACTGTGTCTTCACACAGTCTAAAACCACAGAATTTTAGCATTTTTTTAAAACTTGTCATTGAATCACTGACATATTGGTTCTACTGTTGCTGTAGCTGTGAAGCTGGTTGAAATCTAGGTTATATCTAATTAAAGAACTTGCCGTCTTACTTTTCTCAACCACTGAAAGTTTTGGTGTTGAGGACATGCCTCTGTGTGTTGCCTAGTAGCGAAAGGTCACAACCTCAGAATATAGCCCACTATACCCTGCTGAGCACTCTAGTGTCATACCAAGTCAGGTGTTTTTTTTTTTTTTTCTTCCCTTTATTTTTATTTTTTTTTCATTTTTCTGGTGGCACTTCGAACAAGAGCAGGACTCAACTGCAAACCTACTCTCCACTCTTATGGAATTTATTTAGAGGTTTCATCATTGAACATAAAATGTGTTGTAAGAAATGGGGTTTAAGTCTATGACTCTGCACAGAGGCATGGGAATCTCTAATCTTAATTCGGACGTCATAGGCCAACATTCTGACCTGGAAGTGGGTTGATGTTTTCTGTATTCTTTGGCTGGGGTGTTTTCCAGTTCCTTATCTATGGCTCATTGGTCTGGGGACTGTCTTTTTTTTTTTTTTTTTGCTGGTAGATCGCAATGCAAGATACCGCCCCCATTACGCTCATTAGTAGTTTGTCTTTTCATGCATTTAAAATTAGTCATCCAGTTCATTCAAAACTTTTAGATGAATGCAAAGCTCTGCAAATGATTCAGCAGTTTCCTTCTTTCATTCGGTTTCTGTCTGCTTGGCATAATAGTAAGCTAGCTAATATGCTAATATGAACATATTTAGTATGTGGACTTTTTGTATTACATGTTTGAAAATAAATGTGCATTTTACATGGATTCATTTTTTCTTCTACTGCCTGACAGAAGCACAGATCTGATGAGATGAGCTTTGCTGTAGTAGGTAACATCCTTAATAGTTATCTTGGTTCAAAATGTTAAATCCTTTGTCATAACTAGTATTTTACGCTAATAATATTTTTGTGAGTATGTCCTTATGTTGTTGCCACTACCAGTGGTAATCCCAGTCATGCTCCTGGAGGGTAACAGCATTTAATACTGAAGATCTCTTCCTAAAATATCTAATTCAAGTTATCAGCTAATTATCAGGCAGGCATGAAACACTGTGAGAGGCCCAAAATGTGCACAGCTGTAGGCCTCCAAGAGCAAGATTGGGAAACACTGTTGAAGAAAACAGTTTAAGGAGTTGAAGCTCTGAAGTGACACAATTAATAAGAGCGTTAATCCAGATTCGGGAGAGGATGTGTGAAAAGAACTGATCTTTATTATATGATGGGAACACAGAGTAAATCCTGTTTTTTTTTTCCTCTGAAAAAAAGGAAAAAGAAAATCATTGTATGCTTGAATCAGTGAACATGCAAATGAATAAAAAAAAAAACACAAATAAAAGCAAGCTATAAACTAAACAAGCAGCTTGCTAGCATGAGGTAAATGTAGATAATGGTAATGATATGAGCAACAGAACATGTACCACACTGAAGAAACAGAGGTATTATGTCAAGTAAATGGCGACAACTAACAAACATCAATTATTGGAACAAAGAATAAGTAATATCTCTTTGCTTTGGTAGGCCTACAGGGTTAAGCAACTAATAGATAGGTCAAAGGGTGCTCATGGTGAAAAGTTGAAAATTACTAAGGACTAATCTGATGTCTGTGCTAAGAATGAGGGGCCATCGTGACGGGGGGGGGGGGGGGGGGGGGGGGGGCTGGTCGAGTTTTGTAATTGCTATTGCTTTCCTCGTACCTTATCCTTTTCTTCTTTGATGTAAAATTTCTGTCTGTTATAATAGAGTACGGGGCCCATAACTGCAATCAGCAGCACCGGGTTTTTGCAGTATATGGCTCTGAAAGCTTCACGGACAGCAGACGGAATGATGGTACTATTAAACATCTAGTACAGCTTTATAAAGACAAAAGGTAAACATTCTTAATGAATGTTCAGCAAAAACATATCCACACGCTTTGTGTTGTCTCAGCGTAGGTATGTTTAACACCAGAAAAACGACAGAGCTGACGGGGTCTCTAGTACGAGCTAGCAGGTTCGCAGGGCTGAGTGGTTCGCGACTCGCTACTGAGCACCTGTTTCGTCAAGATGTTTGGGAGACGTATTCTCCGCTCAGAACTGACTGGGCACCATTAACAGATTGACATAAAATCATTACTTAAGTTTCGGTATAACTATAACACTTTCAAAAATTATATTCCTCTACTTTACAAATAGGCCTACTCCAGATATGATACGACTCCGCTTTGAAAAATGAGATATCTCCGTAATCTTGTTTTGTTTTTTTGTTTTTTAAAAAAAACCCACTGCATTCTAAAAGTATAAGTTCAAGTGTTACATAGGCTATAGTAGATTTGTAAGGTCTATCATTTTGGGGATATATGTAATCCAATATTATGAGAGGTAAAAGTTAAAAGCACTGGTGTTCAACGTTGTATGGTTGACGGATTGCTTTGCGTGTGCTCTTGCTTCGCTCCTTATTTTAATACGGTTTTAATGCAAGTGTATGAGGGTCAATAAACATTACCAATCTAATTATAGACTTTAAGGATGTTTTGGATAAGGGCCATTGGCATGGTCTTTCATCGCCCCCATGTGGGCACTGGATGAGGGAGCACTGTCTTAAAACCTGCTGTCTGTGACAGGATATGACCCTACAGCCTGTGGGCATTCCTTCCTTCTTTCTTTCTTTCTTTGTCATTTTAATATTCTAATTACATCAGTAGTACAATAGGATTTGTCCTTTAGATATGCAAAATCTTATTTGCGTTATGTTATTAAGAAATGATTATGAAAATGTTATTAAGAAATTCCCTCTTGTAATACATACATACAAATAAACATTTGACACTGCTGTTGGTCACTCGTCTGGGGCAGAATTTTGACTGTTTGCTTTTTATGCACTGAAGAGGAACAACTTATATTTTTGAATGTCTCCTCTCAGTTATCTAAAATTATTGACGATGGTTTTGAGCTTGGTTTGCCGCAGCTGAGCCCTTAACAGACTACTGTAGCGTACTTGTAACTGAAAAGGTGCCTTTAATCATTTTCAGCGCTTCATTTCGACGCAGATGTTTCCTTTGGCGCTGAACTCCTTTTTCCCACCACCTTCATATGCCAACCCGAATCCGTCCAAGGTCGTGTGATTTCTTGGAAGCCATCGAATTGTATGAAATGTGAAGTGAATATAGTTTGCGGAGGTGTAATCGAAAGCATGCCGGGATGACTCACACTCCGTCGCTGCAGTTCATCAGAGACCGCGAGTCATTCATCATCAGGATTGCAAATTGTTAAGGTCATGTAATGTTTTGGACTGATTGCTTAATGTTTACAGTAACGTGTATGTGTTCGGTTCGGCACTGCACTTCTTTGGACGAGCAGCCGAAGACGTGTGGTAACTGCTTACAGTTTGTAAGAAAAGGACAGCATTGTAGCCATTTGTGGCTGCTCCAGCAGACACAGTTCTTATAATTCGGTAAAATTCAGATATTCGGATGTAGACGAGTTCTTGTGGAGGTCACAATTATACAGGGAAAAATGTCGCACATCCCAACAATCTCTTTCTAATCCAGTTATTACTACTAGGTTGAAACAACAACAACAATAGCCTAACAGCGATTGCAGCAACAGCGACAACAACACTGTCAACAACAACAACACTCATTCAAATACAAGTGAGGATTTTTAATTACCAAATATTTAACACTGTAACTTATTTTGGGTATATCTCCATTTCACTGGGTTGAATTCATCATACATGAAAGAGTCTCCAATAAATAAAATTTCAATTTGTAAAAAATAGAAAAGAAATTTAAAGTTTAGAGCATGCTCATAATATATTTACAAAATTACTGGCCACACTAGGGAATTATTATTGAACAACTTACAGGGCATCAAAAGCTTTGGCTTCCAAAAGTCACAGACATAACCAGACATAGCTTAGAAACCAAGAGGTAATTCAATGGACAGAGGAGAGAAGAACTGCTTATGTTTCCATTCAGTGTAAAAAAAAACTCTAAGTGCTAGTGTAAAAGGCATAGTAGCCCATACTTTTTGTGGAAGAAGAGGACGAGATGTCTTTGCTGTAGTCAGATGTATTCAAGTCCTCACACTTAATTGTGGGAGAATTCTCTGTGCTGGAGTTGTTGGGTGAAATCCGCCTTCTCTTGCATACAACAGAATAAACATTAGCGTCCATTGAGTCCAGTGGTTTTAGAGGAGGTGGGGTCTCCATCCAAGATGAGGCCGAACCAGCAGCCCCTTCCTCCCTGGTCTTGTCCTTGTCAGAAATGTGATCATCTAAGAAATCAGTGGGACTTGGTCTTGGGGACCATGGTAGACTAGCGGCAATTTTTCTTTGATAAGCACTTCTGGACCCCCATCCCGTTGTCATAGAGGCAAACGCAGAGTCAGAGTAGTAGCCGAGAGAGTGAGGGCTCTGGAGAGGCAATGACTTTAAACTATATGGCAGAAGGCTGCTAGAGTATTCGCCGTCGTATGTAGTCAGATCTAATTTATTCGTGCCTGCTTGTTGCATTGGAGTTACAAACCACCTCTGCGTGTTGGCAGCATCTTCCGGCTGTGGGGACAGCAGGCCATTTGTTTGAGGTACAGTACGCTCGCCGTTATAAAAACGACTTTGGGGCAGGTTATTGACAAATTGATCCTGAAGGAAAGGCTGCATGGCATAACGTGCTCCTGGCACAATCTGGTGTGAGCGAGGCGAGTCTGTGGGTGAAGGAGTCAGTCTTTCTGCTTCTGGGGCCGTATACATCCTACAAATTCCACAGTCAATGAGTACACAAAGAAAACGTATTAATGCATCAGTTGTGGTTTTCTTTATCAGGAGTAGAGATATGGAATGTGTAAGATACTCACGAATCATAGTTATCCCTGAAACCTTTGGCAAAGGGATTGTGGTCAATTTTAAGTTGTGTGATCTATCAAGAAAACAGAAATCAGAAATCAAAAAACAATTAATGAAATGGTTTACGCAAATAAATAAAACATTTTTGTAGGTAAGGAAAGACATTGTCACAACTATGAAAAAAAAATCAGTGAGAAGTATTTACATCAGTGTTCTGATATGCTGTGACGGCGATGAACTGGTTCTCGGGAAAGGTAAAGATCTGACTCTTGGAATCCCTGCTCATTTCCTCCACACCATCCTCAGTTACCTCGACAATGTGTAGTCTGGGTTGGTACTTGTGTAGAGATTGAAGGACAATCATCTGGGTGCGAGGGGAAAACAATAGATACATTTTGAAGATTTTATGATTGCAAGCTTTCTGTTTGTCAAATAAACCTATATTTTCGTTTAACAAAAAATAAATGTGATATGCGATTTATGTAAATTACAAGTTATAACTCGAGTTCTTTTTTTCTCGATAGATACGTATAGAGTCAAAGTTCATATTGCGTTATTTTCTCTTTGAAAAGGATATTGGCGCTCTCATCTATCTAGAAATGTAATTTATTTTACATAAGGTCAGTCAGCGAACATTTCAAATGTTTTTCTGGATTACTGTTTAAGATAGTCCACCACTTTATTGTTCTTATTTATAATTATCTCTAAAATTTATCTTTATTTTTTTTTTTTTTACCTGTGTGTTATTATTATTGGCTCCTTTGTTATTTGTGAGTTTCAGCTTGCCAAAGGAAATCTCTTGTCTCATCCAATGCGCGCCCGTGTTCGGAGATTCGGGGTGGACATATATCTTATTACCTGAACCATAAAAAATATTTATTTGGAAAACGGTAGTTAGTTTTTTTTTAATTTTAACTTACATTTTTATATAAGCAATTTATTTTCAAGTAGAGAAGACTGTACATACAACAACAACAACGTCAATAATAATAATACAATAATAATCATAATAATAATAACAACAATAACAATAATAATAACAACACGACTCTCTTACCTTGCATATTATTATCTGCTTTTCCACAAGTCACCCATTTTCCTCCTTGAAATCTCCAGTGGTTTGGATCGGCCAAAACTATCTCCACGAATACGTTATAGTGCGCACTGAGGCTCAGTCCGGTAATATTAAAACTGAGGAAGGGAAACATGCGCCTGATAACAAAAAGAAAGGCAATAAAATACTAACATACATCAAAAAGTAGGAATATTTCGAAATCTTACTCAGAAAAAATCCCACTTTTTTTTTTTTGCTGTAGCTTATTGTAGTTTCGCGATCAGTATGGTGTCCAGGCAGTTATTAAATAGCCCATACTCAACAAAACGTCATGCCTACTGATTGATTTAATAACTGTCAATTTCTATGAAGAGTCTTTGCGTTATATATAGCCTATCATCAAACCTCCCTCTGACTTACCTTCCCTGTTTCGTAATTATCATCTCTGTCTGATGTCGGTGGAACTTGAGCCATAGTGGCCGATTGCAGAGGTAGACTTGAGCTCTCATTCCAGTTCCTGCAGCACGTAGGGTCATAGGGTCGAGACCAGAACCTGCCCCTGCGTACGAAGGATATATGCAACCCGAGCCATGTCCGAACTGATAACTCGAACCAAAGTGATTGCGTCCTGCGCAGACTGATGAGGGAAATCCCGACGATGGCAGGACGGAACCGTAGTGGAGCGAGGCAGAGTATCTCGACCCATCTGATCCAGCATAGACAGTTCCAGGTTGGCCTGCGTAAGGAAAGAGTGAGCACGGACTCGCAATATCTTGCGACGGTTGAGAGGATGGTGAAATAAAACATCGATTTGAGGCATCTGTACCGCACCGGTCGTTGTTGGACAGATCTTCTTCGCAGGTGGAAGGCGAACTTTTCCTTCCCTCCATAGCACTAGGCAAGGACAGGGTATCACTCTCTCCTTCACCTGGCATAATATTAACACCGCTTGTCAGTGAGTTACGCGGTCCGTTCTCTTGTTCAGGCTCCGCACAGTCTACCTGAACGCCAAGCTGCGTCGAACTGGTGCTGCACCTTTTACTCTCCAGGGAGAAAGAGTTATAAAACGTCTTCGGCAAGTGAATGGCTGTGTTAAGTGCTGTACCTTCTCCAAGTAACATTACTGTGGAGCAAAGAAATAAAACGACAGGTGTACGGATTGTTTTAAATGAAAGGTCACCAATGTATTCTTCTACAGTTTCCGCGTGAACGTTCGGTTGCTCTCTTTGTCGGTGAACAGGTAGTTAACCAGACCTCCAGATTCTCATCAAACCTCAAAATCGTATGCTGGTAAGACAGTATTTACTGGTACTTTTATACCACAGCCTTATTCCTTTTGCATCGAGCAGTGTGGGCGGGGCTTCTCAGTAACGATACAAAATACCCCTGCTTTATGGACTCGCAATTAGAATGCATGAATTCACTTGGATTATGTAGGGTAAAAGTGACAAAAATTATTCGTAAGGTAGGTCTATCAGTCAGAACTGTAATTCATTACACTCACATTACACTAACATGGCCACCTGTTAAGAATCGGAAAAGATATCTGTCACGATGCACGTTCTAAGAGAAGCTCACCTAATATTATCAGACCACAAAGTGTCTAATTTCACAAGAGCTTGGCCTACATATGCATCCGATATCACACTTCTAATTGCTGCATTTTTTCACTTCACTTGTGCACGAGAAGTTTTTGCCTATTGTTGTCAAATATTTATGTGACCGATGACCCGCTAGTATTTGGATCGTTTGGCTTTCTTTAAGACTGGGGATAGTTGCCAGACGTCTTAAGGACAAGCTTAGATTTCAGTATGTCATATCTAGTGCATTAACAAGTTATCTCATCTTTCATCAGAAGTGTTGTGGTTAGGTCTACTAGCAAATTGTTTTAACGAGATGTTTCTGGGTCATTTTGGTCATGGGTCCAACAAGGTAAAGTGTCTTTTCCGGGATTGTTCATTATCAAGATAGGCTACTGTATGTCGAAACGTTTTAAATGAGAAACTTTTAAAATAGACATTCCTAATGTTTACAGTCTTTACAGTGTAATAATTCTAAAATGTAAATATAGGGATATGTAAATATGTCTAATTAGTTTATTTCATTCATAAAGGATAGCCTGTTTTCCATGTTTTATAGACTACAAACAAAATAATATTCTCTCCAGATTAACAAATTCGTCCTCTCCCATTTCTTTTTGTTCTTATTATTGTTGTTTTTATTAGTGGTCGCAGTATTTGTATAGTGAGCCTATATATTTCTTGTGATGTAAATCATCGACATGAAGTAAAATTCGTTTCGTTTTGCGTTTTGATTCTTTTAGTCACTCTTCAAAGTTGTTCTCTCGGTTAAAAAAAAAAGAAAAAAAAAAAAGAAAAAAAACCCATAAATTAGAATAGAGGAACGAGGATTCCAAATGAGTTTGTTTCGGAATGATTCAGTCCAACTTTTAATATCTTCAAGCGTGCATTTTCTGAAGAAAAAAACATTACCGCTTTTCTCGGTTTTATTTTAGGCTACATGCCTACAATGCGTTAAACAAAAGTATGCCTCTGGGCGGATATGATCTGTTATCAAACGTATTAAAACAGGAAAATATGATATGGCAAGGTCCGTGTTTAACATATAATTTGCTCCGACGGGAAGATCTGTAAGTTCACTAGATCTTTAAATAGATGTGATTGAAGCCATGTTCATTAAAACACACACGCGTGCTTTTGCATTGTATGCGTGCAGGCCTGTGTGAAAGAGGCTTTGTAAAACATAGTAGGCTAATGTCCGTGTGTTTATCGCGGTAAATTCCTGGACACCACTCGTAGACGAAGTTAAAAGGATATTACTTAACAGTTAAACGTGGCCAAAAACGTTCGTACCTGAAAGGCAAATCAGGAAAAAAAAATCTTATCTCTAAACTTCATCCTGCGATTATATCTTGCTATGTGCTTTTTGCTTCATTTTAAAGGAATGTCCTGCCAATACTCCCTTTTATCGTGAGTTTAAGAATTACTCCAAAAATTACGCACAAACAACTTTGGCTCTTTTGGTAGCTGAACAATTTCCATCCCTCATGCTTATCCCATCCCACGCCCCAATTTCAGTGTGATATGCTATATTTTTGCTGCAGAGAGATCAGTTCTTGCTAACTTACCTGTTGTATCTCCATTTAGAGAGGTGCTGGACTACGTAAAAATAAAGGCCGTGGTAAAATAGTCAAGAAATCAATTATGTTATTGTTGTATACATGTCACTGAAGTTGCACTCTTAAAACTGCTCCACTCCTGTGTGTCACAAGGCAGTGATTGCCAGCAGACGTCTTGTTCTAGTTTTCGTTTTGGACGGAAGGATGAGCAAAAGTGGCTGCGTAGCTTAGTGTTATCTCGAGCGCTCTCTTGTGACGGTTATAGTGTGCAAATGTGTGCTTGTCAAGTGCCAGTTCAATTAGCCTTGTGCTCGAATAGTTGGTGACACTGCATTAGACACTATATTAGAAACATCTCTTGTCGGTGACACTATCCAAGAACAAAGAACGGCTGTCATTCTCATAACTCCTAAACGCGCAAAAGATTATTCCTTGTGATTCGCTGAACAAATGTGATGATTGTTCACTACAGCCTTATGGCGACACTTTCCCTATTGTCTCAGGAGGAAAATGAGTATAAGTGCACTACAGTTTTCATACTATTACACAGTTCCCTGCAAAACGGGGACTATTCGTCTTCTGATCACTGACACGTTTAGCCTACAGTTTACCTTATGGCTCGTACTTGGAGGAGGAAATTGACTAGTCACTCGTCTAATTAATTATTCAAGCTCTTTGTCTGTAGTGTGAATAAACACTGGTAAACTTTGACAACACACGACGGTCGTTAGAGAGCTGTTGACCAGGGAGAAGCTTCCAGCCCAGGCGGGATGCTGTTCGTCGATTTGTCACGTCTCTTGTTCACACTGAAGTAATGTGACAAAGCTTCGCCTCCGGGGTGGCCAAATCTGTAAAAAAGACCTCATCCATTCTCTCGCCCGCATTTCAGAGGTGCACCTGGGACTAACTAGCAAGGTAGTCGCGGCCGATGCTGCGCGTTGTTAGAAGAATGCATATTGTCTAAGCATGGAGCGACAACAGACAAATAAACACCCGAAATCACTAGAGTTTCCTATATATTAAATGGTATTTGCTTTTTTACTACAATATGATGAATAGATGGTTCCGTGTTATTATCGTTTGAGATTGTGTGTTAACTTTGTTGCTCGCAAAGTTACGTTAAGCAACAAGTAGCATGTCTTTAGCTGCTATTAATATCCCCTAGAATCATCATAAATGTGAAAAGGTCAACTGAAAAATAACGGGAACTAGAGTGTACTTGACCCACTTTGGAGGAGAAACTAGATATGAATCAAACAAGCATTACTGAAATTAGCAAAAGTGGGCCAACAGGCTGAGAAGCCTTATTCTTATCCAACCATATACAACCTGTGTTTATAGTGACCTTGGATGGCCAGAGGCCAGGGACAGCACGACAGGAGAAGGGAAGTCTTACCATATTGTTGTCAGAGCAGATAATCAACAGAGCACATGAAAGGTTACATGGGCCAAAGCTGCCCATATTAGCCTTTTGCTCGCCAAAGTGAATTTACATCCCCCACTGCCAGGATTAATAACCTTGTCTCATTAGTGCATCTCAGCACCCAAGACCACATGGAAAGAGAACTGATGGGAAGCATCCAGCTGGGTAGTCTCGCTAACAGTTAGGCCTTTCAGCATTAATATTTTGGGTTTAACCCATTACTAAATGCCCACAGTATGTTTTCCCAAGTCTTAGAAGCTGTGCAAGTGAAGTGGTATACAGACAATATCACAGACCACAGCAAAGTTTATTGCACATTATTTAGATTTCTCATTAGGACTGAAAAGTATCTCCTTCTCTCAACACTAGGTGAGCACAATGAACAATAAACAACAGAAACCATTGTTTATCACATACAGTTAGCTCAGTTGATTGCATCAGCTCACCACAGTTAAGTTTTATTATTATTATTATTATTAGTAGTAGTAGTAGTAGTAGTAGTTGTATTTGTTTGTTTGTAGATGACCATGCCATTTTGAACATCGGTGCTTGTTTAAGACCCTTCTGTTTATTGTTATGCAGAGCACTACACAAAGAGCACTTACCTTTCCATATATACACCTACTAGTGTCTTTTCTCCCAAAAAGCCCAATAAAATAGCAAAACATTCCTTATCATTGAATAATCATATTTACAGTATATAATGAATGAAGGATCAAGCACATTACCACTGCACTTGATTTTAATAGTAGCCTACATTAAACCTTACCCTAACTGCACTTTTCCATTTCTCCCTTTCTATAATGGATACACAGCTGGGTATGATGTGTACATGGGCTTTTCTAATTTAAAATAATAAATACCTGTTGTGTTGCTGCAGTGTATTCTTGATGATGTGATCTGTAGTTCTAGTCAGTGCAATTGTTCCACATGCTTATCACTTGCCTCTCTGCATGCCTTTCTGTTTAGCCTTTTCAAAAATGTATTTTATTTATTTTTTACTATTTGCATTAATAAGAATTTTGCCAGTCAAATGTTGTCAGTAACTGATTGACAAACACCAAAGCAACTGATTGACTGTTAACTGTTTAAAGTTGAGATTCATTTTTAAGGAAAATTTTGCAAATATCCAAGCATTTCATCAATATGTTCAGGCCATAAAACAGCTCTGTCAATGGGACTGGATGCCTTCACTTTGATGTGATGGTTAAATTTCACAGTGTCAGCACTAGGACCTTGGACAGGTAGCAGTAGGGGTACAGTTGCCACTGTTAGTCATTTCATTGCCAGTTGAGATGAGAGATAGCCCATGAGAACGTAATAATTTCATTAGTCTTTAAAACTTTGGCAGACTCTAAACTCTTTTATCTACACCACTGCTTTAAAACTACTTCAAATGTCCACACTGAATGATATGAGGTTGGAAATGGATATGGTTGAATTCAATACTGTGTTCATGCCTCAGGCCTGTGAAATGGTATTGCAAAGTGATGGGTTTCTAGGGTTGAAGAGATAATCCAACAAATATATAGCATAGTGTACAGTCTGTTGTATTCATGTGATCATGTATTGCTTACATACTGTATGCCATCTCAAAGTTTCTTCAGAAATTAAGCAAGAATAACACGACTGCCTTGGTGATGTCCTAATGAAATTGTATCAAACCTCGATTTATTGAGCTTTTGCCTTTAATTAAACTATTCTGATTATGTACGGGTGAAATTGAGCCTCAGTCTCTTGTATATGGACCTGTTGTTGGATTTATGATTTACTTTCACCGCTGAGACGTTTCACAAAATCTTCAGATTCATCCACTCACTCTTATGACAAGTGACTTGACGGATACAAAAAACTGAAACTTCCTTTTGCCCTTTTAAAGCACCATCATATTTCCTTTGCCTTATAGAGCTTCAGGAGTCTGTGTTTGTGCAGTTAAGCTGTCAGCCACTGTGAAAGATCTTCCCTTTAACAGAGACTTATTCAGACCTAAGAGAGAGTTTACTCAAAAAAGAAAGTCAAATCTCTGCACCATCCCACACACTTTCAGTTTTTGTGCGTTTAGTCAGTTTTCCAGAAATGAAAACGAGTAGTTTTGGCACATATTTTTTAATGGCAATCTGAGAGGCTTTAAGGAGGTTGTAAAAAGTGGTAAAAATCTATGTACACATGAGGCATGTAGACATAAAGGAACATGACCAGAGACTGACCTTTACACGTATTAGATTTTCTGTATTTCATTTGCATGAGCTGCATGCACTACTCAAGATACTAATAATAAATGGTGAGAAATGATGTGCAGAACAGAGAGAAGAATGAGGAATGTCCAGTTGGAACCGTCATAGTACTCAAATCATAACTGAACAATTTTGCTCAAACTCTCTGTGTGACTATATGTGATAGTGTTTGTGTGTGTGTGTGTGTGTGTGTGTGTGTGTGTGTGTGTGTGTGTGTGTGTGCATGTGTGCATGAGTGTGTGTGTCTGTGTGTGTGTATGTATGTGTGCATGTGTGTATGTGTGTGTGTACTTGTACAGCTATTGTTGTGAGGACCAGTTTGAGTTTTAAAACTCGGGAGAGAGGACATTTTGGGAAAGTGAGAACATTTTGGCTGGCCCGCACTTCTTCAAAGGGCTGATTGAGGTCTAAGACTCGGTTGTAGGGTTCAGGTTAGAATTAGGTTTAGGTTAGGGTTAGGGTAAGGATTGGGGTTTAGTTGTGATGGCTGAGGTTAGGGTAACGGGATAGGGAACACATTATGTCAATGAGTGTTCTCAGACAGAAGCACAAGTAGATAGAAGCACAAGTATATGTGTATGTGTGTGCACTTGTATGTGTGTGCGTGTGTGCGTGCGTGCCTGTGTGTGTGAGTGTGTGTGTATGTGTGTGTGTTTGTTTGTTTGAGTGTGTGTGCGCGAATGTGTGACTGTACGTGTGACTCCATGCATGTGCTTTGTATGCGTGTGCAGGCATTTGTAAGTGTGAATCAGTGAAAGATCAGGTCAGACTGTGGCCTTACCTTCCTGCAGAGACTGCCAGACATGTGGCTTTGTTTTCTTTGGTGATGTTCGGTGGTTGTGGGTAAGCTGCCACCAGTGCCTCACAATGTTTGCAAGTAAAAACACTTTGAACAAAGCAGTTTTGTCTCATGTGCTGAGAAAACTAGCACAAGGGAGAGAACAAAGCTCTTGTCAAAACTGCCAGCAAATGATTCAAGGTAGCAGAGAGTGCACAGAGTACATATTCCCATGATGATAATGCCATTACCCAACCTTCTTTTAAAATATTTCAGATTGTCAAGACTAAAACCTGAAAGCTTCCGTAGGAATTTTATTTACTTTATGCCACTCCATGTGTGAGTCTGCTGTGGCTTGTATAAATTGGTTATTTACTTACTCACGAAATTTACTTACTTTTTTTTTTTTTTTTTTTTTTGCATTTTGACATATTGTGTGTTGATCAATGCTTTGAACAACTGGTCACTGAGAGCTTCAACTTTTTGATATTTGAAATATTGTCAAGATATTTTCAGTTGTTTGGCGAAGATTGTGACCACCTGTCAAATTTTAAAAATGATTTTATACCATCGTTTCGTAGGCCATGATCATTTCCCCAATCCTGGTTTAAAATGAACTGCTGCTCCAAGGTCTGATAATCTTTAATATCATCTCTGCTTAATCCATTTAATAAGCATAGCAACATTACCAGCAATGAATCGTTTTTTTAATGCGTCAACTCCTACACAGTGCTGAAAGTCATGGGGAATCTCTACAGGTATGTCATTTTCAGTCTGAGCGTTTGCTCATTCTCCCTGTGTGGGATGTGTTAAACACAGCGCTCTTGAAAAGCAAAACTGAGAAAATGGTGGTTTTCATTTCATGATTAAGTCTCCCAGTAGATAATGTTTGTGTGTGTGTCCATATGTGGGATTCCAATCCACTTCGCTGTTACCCACTAGAAGTGTGAGGTACTTCTTGCTACCCACGGTTCTATCGCTACTATGACTGAAGGCGAGATATAGTAGGTTTACGAATAACAACTGAGCTTCTTCAACATTTTATTGTAAAATACTACAGAAATTATGAAGCTAGTGGAGGATTAACAGGTGTGGAGGAGAGTCTGTGACTTTGAGCAAGATTTTCCCTTTGAGAGTACTAGTGGTAAACAAGACATTCAGTAGAACCGTCCATAGTGCTGATTCAGTTAATATGACTACTTTGTGCCATTAAATGAACAGATGCTCAAAAAATTCCCAAAAGGAATGAAATAAAATAAACAATATTAACAATAACCACAAAATGTTGCTCTGTGCGTGTCTACATGTGAGAGTAGAGACTGCATAATATAAAGAGTGTTTTCTGGGCAGTGGGAGGGGAACTTAACTGATAACCCATGCTGATCAGCTACCCCTGTGTTTTCTTTTTGACACTTCTAAAGGGTACTTTCTGACATCTTGCCACCCTCCTCCGTTGTGTCCATGCAGGAGGAAAGAACTGGTGACCTCGGCACCAGCATTTTGGCAAGTCTCTCTCTCTGCTGTGACCAGAAGGGCCGAGCGTGAAGCCGGGCCAATTGCTCTGCACCGTTTGCTGCTGATGTCATAAAAGCAGGGAATTGCTGGCTGGTTATGATTGGTGAATTCTCTTTCGCATTTGATTTAGAGGTGGTTTCATTTCTTACCATGAAATAGAAAAAAACTGTGCACTCTGATAAAGAAATAGCATTGTAATGACATGACCTATCAGTACGCACACAAGAACTCTAATACACACGGATAATTATAAAACAGTTGAGTGGTAATGGAAGAAGCTGGGATGCTAGAAAGTCAAGGCCATGATCCCCGTTTCTTTGTGTTTGTGGTTGAGTCCTGTGCCCCATATAAAGAGCACCAGCGGGAGAGAATCATCACATTTGGTCCTCAGCATGAGGGCAGTTGGTGAGCTGTCTCATTCCAGTTGTCCCATGGAGCTCCTCTTCTGCCTCTCTGTGAATTTTCTCTCTACCCTCATTTGCATCTGTTAATTAGATCCTGTTAGCGTCGTTTTGTACATGACACCCTTCTTAACAAATGAATTAATAAATCTACTTGTAAAGAATAATACGGGTGATGTTGAAATTACTAATTGACATGTGATTTAGCGGGAGGAAGAGAACAAAATGATGTGGAATGAGAGATGTCGCTTTTTTTTTTTTCTCCTGAGAGAAGTTGAACTTCTCTAAATGTCTAGTCAAACACACTGAATAATTTACTATTTTTAAGTCAAGTGATAAGTGGACTCAAATTATGAACATTTCCAAAAATTTGGATTCCTTTGTTCATTCTTTTTCATGTCATCTTCATAATTTCCATGTGATAAGATAAGTTTAGGATTTACTTTGTCAACTATGTTCATAGGACTTTTTTGGTCCATTGGTGTGTATGGAAGAGCAAAACCTGAACCAACATGTACTAGACTGTAACAGTCTACAGTGGGTGAAACTGATACAACCTAATACAACCCTCCATCCACAGCATCTACAATATCTGTATATTTGTCTCTTGTCACCTTTGCCTAAGTGTTTTTAAATAGAGTATAGCATCAGATATATTTCTGTATCTCAGGGAACTATTACATTAAAAAATAAGCAAAGAAACAAACAATATAGTAAAAACACACACACACATGCAGACACACACGCACACGCACACGCACACACACACACACACACACACACACACACACACACACACACACTAACACACACAGTGGAAATTACATGATGTGTCTCTCAATTTTCTTCTCAAATTTTTGGTTAAAGGGTCTAATGAAGCAAGATGCCTAGTTTTCATAAATAAAAAAGTAGTAATATTTTTTTGATTACATTTTTGTTTTTTAAAACAAACAACATGGATTTGTGATACTGTAATCGTGAAACATAGCCTACAGTCAACATGTAGAAACTGCAGCTTACAAGCGTGAAAATGTTTATCATGCAGTATTAAAATGAATCATTTTTTAATCAGAAGCAAAGCGAGTGGTGTTTTATGTTTTCCCCGGCCAGAGTTGTGTTCTAGATTGTTCTGAGTGAAATGCTGAGTCTCATATCACATTATGATTATCAGTTTATCCTTGGGCTCCCTCTGTCATTGCTATTCTACAGATGTTTGGAGTTTTACTGTGTATACTAAACAACAGAGTCAGGCTTCATTTGTGACATTGATTCATTTATTGGTTCTGTGGCTGATCACTTTCCCTGAGGTAATTTGTAAGCGCTTTATTTTTCACAGAGGCACATCGTATGCTTACAGACTTAAATCAGAGGCTAATTAATCGGCTTTATATGAATTCAATGCAGAAATGTGGTTTGAATCTGTTATTGGGTGTACTGAGTATTTTTAGGTTATCGCATAACTTCCATGACACACCCCGTTTTCCTTCTTTCTTTCTTTCTTTCTTTCTTTCTTTAACATTTTTATAATGAATTTTGAACACAAATGGTGGTAATGATTCTGTGACACTTTTCAACTGAGCGATATCTCTCCGTAGAAAAACACACATAGACATGATCAGTTTCACAGCTTCTGGACAGTACAAATAATCTTGCCACTTTCATTTGTCTGTTTTGAGGACTCTGTGGTACTACTACACAACAAAAGATAGAACATGAACACAAGATTGTCTTTATTTCAGTGAAGAGAGGGTGACCAGGCAGTGGATGGAGGACAAACGCCATGCTACTTAAACCAAATGTGCTTAAGAAAAATCATTCATTTCAAAAAGGGAAACAAAAGCAAACCCACAGCAAAACCAGCTCTTTGTATTTGGAATCTCTTCTTTGCTTCCAGTCGTGTGTCTGACGCTTGCACCCTTTTCTCAAAGTCACACTTTCAAGTCCATATGGGGCTATTTACCAAAACAAAACCCACACACTTCATATCACATTTTTAACAAACCCTTCTTTGTGTTTCAAACTATTTCTGAGACAACGTTTGTGCTGAAATAATGTTGGGATCCTGTGGAGTTGACAAAATAACTCCCGTTGTGTTTTTAACTCCGGAATGTTTTGTGTTAACATTGACACAGATCAGAAGAGCCTGGGAATACTAAATTAACTACATGAAATTCTCATTGTAAATCAGTACTTAAATAGTTCATCAAAACCAAACTGCAGTTAAAATAACAACAGCTCATATGTTTTTCAAATATGACACATGTTTTTCGAATTGCTCAGAAATAAGGGCACTAGTCCAGAAAGATATTTATATACATATATATATATATTTATATATATGTGTGTGTGTTTGTGTGTATATATATATATATGTGTGTGTGTGTGTGTGTGTGTGTGTGTGTGTGTGTGTGTGTCAGGGATTTACTTCCACACATGTATGTTAATACCGGTAGACAGTAGACACCATGTAGGATTAACCCAATATACATTCACATTCAAATTTATTTCCCTCCTGGTCATTGTTTACAACTCTTTCAGAACTTTCTAAATGTTAATGTCCTCTGTATTCGGCTCAAAAATGACTACTCATAAACCTCAAATCTCAGAGGACTTAACTGTATCCAGGTCTACTCGACTTGTAACTTGAAAATTGATTTTATAATGCATCTCTGATTTGGTGCATTTTTTTCAATGTACTGTAAAACATTTAAAAAAAAATGAAAAAAACAAACAAACAAAAAAACCAACAACCAAAAACTAATGCCAGAGGAGAATGCTGGAGTGAGGAAAAGCAGATTGGAACCATCTCACATTTAACTAGACCCCCCCCCCCCCTTATGCTTCCTGCTTCCCGAGTTCTCCGTCACCTCCCCTGATTTTCTCTCACTGTATATTTTATCACCCTTTGCTGGAGCTTGTAGCTAATCTCCTTTTGATATACATAGCCAAAATAACATTGTACAGCTCAAAGGAAACATACTCATAATTGGCTTTATTACTTTATTCCCTGTAGTGACGGTAAACCCAGAAATCGCATGTATAATCAGATAGACTCTGGACATTCACCTTATGGTTGCAGTAGGTAGTATTTTCTTTGTACATGTTGCAAATTTCTCCATTTTGTGTGTTTTTGTTAAGAAATGTGATTTCATGTAATCCTGCAAGGCAGTAATGAAAAACAATCTCATAATATCATCATATTCCATTTTCTCCCACACATTAATGGAAAAAAGGTGATAGAGCAATGTACATCCGCCCTTCTTCTATGGAATTTGAATCTGAACCTATGCATTCTGCACTGCATAGCAACGTAACCCAGATATTTATCGCTTGCATCTCAATCTATTTCAATCTATGTCTGATTGTCATAAACAGCTATGGAAAGAGTCATAAGATTGTCTCAGTGATCTGTCAACATGCACTTATCTTGTGTCAGTGTCCCAGCTGTATAGACCAAACCTTTTGTTACGGTGCTTACAGTTACATTCATTACAATAGACTAATTACAACCACTCATGTCAGCAGTAAGTGGGAAACAGTCTGTTTCTCTATTGCTATCACTCTCAAGCTGTCAGTAATGACCCTGCATCCCCTATTCTGGCGCCCAACTCTTTAAACAATTCCATCTTCCAATTGTGCCCCCCCCCACCCCCCCACCCCCATATCATCCCATGTGACTATCAAAGCACTTAGAGATGCAACCCCCATTGTCGCACCTCTCTTCTGGAAGTGTTAATAGGTCTGATACCATCTTACTCCTCACTTTGTGCTCCATTGGTGTTGGGTTGAGTTGGGGTGATAGTTGGAGTGAGCTTGAGGGGGAGGGTGTCTGTTAAGAGGATGCGCAAGGCAGGGACAGGGTCAGGCAGAAGTCAGGGTGCCAGAAGTTCAACTGCCTTGGCTGTCAACTTCAATGAATTAGAAGAGAGAGAGGGAGGAGAGAACGGGCTGGGTCTACAGTGTAAGGTTCAAAACAGAAGGGTCAAGATCAAACCGAAACATAACTGTATCAAACCTTGCTTTTAAGCGTCGTGATAGTCTTTTACTCCATGACTGTTGAAGACATCTGAGAAAAATCTGCTGAACATTATCCTTTTAACTTTGTCATTCTCATACAGGTTCAAGTATATGCGTTCTGCAACTGCAAGATGCAGCAGCAGACCAGATGCTTTCTCTCTCATTTTGTGATTTGTTTTGTGAAAGTTGGGTAAAGAACTCTTAACTTACATCAGAGAGGAGTCATCAGGTATTTTCTGTGAGGGACACAGAGAACCGTGTTTCATCAAATCTGTACTGTTTGTTGCAACAGGTAACAGATTTGATTGTTTTTTTTTTCAAATGGGGAAATGAAGAAAAGAGTGCTTTGTAAAAAAGGAAAAAAAATATTCTGGGCACTGAAACTGACATGTGTTTGCTATAGGCTGTTTTTGAAGTTTGAGTAAGAAAAAAGGATTATTGTGACATTTTCCCCTTAGGATGTTGCAAAAGGTGTTGAAGGGGTATTTTTGGTAACTCCAGATCTAACTCTTCTGTGTGCACAGGCACTGAGCACATAGGAAGTATGACTAAACTCATCTTTACAAGCCAGCTAATAGAAAGATAGTAAAAACTTTCCAAAATTTATCATATCATAACTATAGTTTTAAATTTACTACATTATTCCTGTAAACTCTTAAATGACATGGATCCAGTTTTGTAAAGAAGGCTGATTTTGTTATGCTTTGTTTTGTTATGTGTGTATGTGTGTGTGTGTGTGTGTTTGTGTGTTTGTGTGTGTGTGCATGTTACTGTATTGCCTCAACAGTGTTGGTAGGTACAGATTTTGGGTTTAATTTTTCTTTGTAATGACCAGCTCTATCAACTACACAGCATTCTGTCCCTCTCTGTAAGCCATTGTTGCATTGTTTCTCTGTCTAACAGTCTAGCACAATCAACAGGATATACAAAACAGCAGTGACAGTGGAAAGTGATGGAGTTCACTGTGATGGCTTCAGTGATCCCTTGCCTGTAGGTGGGAAAGCATACAGGCTGCAAATCTGGAGAGAAATCTGATGTGTTTTCTCAAACTGTAAATGGCTTTAAATGTTTTCACACCTTAACAGGATGTGAAAGATGACTGCACACGTGCATGCAAGTAGACTTGTGTGCACCTGAACACACACACACACACACACACACACACATACACACACACACACGCACACACATACACACACACACACACACACACGCACACACACACACACACACACATACACACACACACACATTCACCAATGTCACCAAAATGGATTGCATGCTCTTGAGCACAATCAATGCTGGAGCACATATTGGTGAAATGCATTATGAGTTTTCCACACTATAATACTATAGTGGCAAAATCAGTCTATGTCCTTCATTTGGGAAGATAATGGATGGCTAAAATACTAATAGATAGCTAAAAAGTCTACCCTCGTCTATGCTTTCAGACCTTCTCTAACAGCTCGCCTCTCATTAGAGCAGCCTCTGAAAGGCTTTCCCTCAGGCTTTCTCCAGTCCCTCAGTCTCTGGCTTTAGCTGCATGTAACAAGCCATGAAAAATCTTTTCTACAGGAACAAACTTTTCTGTAGGTAATTAACCTTATTCAAGCACTCAGGAAAAGTAAAAAGCATACAGACCATGAACAACAGAGAGAGAGAGAAAGAAAGAAAGAACGAACGAATGAGAGAAAGAAAGAAAGAAAGAACGAACGAGAGGAAGAAAGAAAGAAAGAAAGAGAGAGAGAAAGGAAGAAAGAAAGACCAAATGACAAGGTGCTCATCATGATGCCGTTGAGAGCTTATGTGTTTTATATGAGTCTCTCCCATTCAGTCCAGCTGTGTCGCCTTCATCCTCCTCCTCTTCTTCATCTTTTAAGCCTTCTCTCCTTTTTAACACTTTGGAGCAGAGCCATGTAATGAAGGAAAACTCAGGTGATATGTAGGCCGGAGAGCAGATTGACTCTCTTAATGAATACAGAAAACACTGAGACTGAATGGCCACCCATTTTTCCGCTTGCCTCGTGCAAACCCCAGGCTGTCTCCTGAAGAAGGCTATCTGATACAGTCTCTTATTAAAGGAGCATAAAGCAAAAGCAGGAAAAGTAATTTTGTTCAATCCTTTCTCTCAGTGGCTTCTGCCACTTTTTTCGGAGGAGGGCGGAGGTGCTTTTATAAGGCTCATAATTATTTTGGTGAGTACCCTCCAGTATGAACCAAGAAGTCTTTGTACAATCTTTTTCACTTTTTTTTCCCTTTCTTTCCCCCTTTTTTTTTTTGGCAAAATGGAAGCCATATTAACATTTCTTTCTCAAGTCAGCAGCCAACGCTGTAACTTTTTCCATTTCCCTCAGAGTGTCAGAGGATTGCGTCTTCAGGCTGTCGTGCCCATCTCAAATAAAGACAAATACGTGGGACTTGTATAAACTGTTTCTGTTTTTATTCATGATTAAAAGCTTAATTTAGCCTTGTGTTCAGACAAGTTTGTAGAGGAAAGAAATTAGTTTGGCAATGACACTACACTTCCCGTTGGTTTCAAAACTGGATAGGTGTAATTTTGACCTTCTCTTATTTCATGTTTGGCACGTAAATATCCTTGCAGTGAACGCTTTTAGATCTCGTTCTTCTTGTCACGTTTCACGTTTTTGAAAGCTCTGTCCAGTACTGATAGTTGGTTTTCTTGGTCTCCAGCAGAAATGCCTGGAGTTTGTGAGCTGTCTGTCTACCCCAGCCTCTCATACTGCAGCCCAAAGCAACTCTACTCTGAGCCACCCAAGATCTGTCCCTCAGGGCAGAAGAAGTCACTTCAGTGATCTTCAAAAACCTGGACCTCCTAACAAAGCATGATGGGCCTGCAAACGTTTTAAACACTCGGACAGTCTTGCGCAGAATGTCACAAGATTTTTGTGTTTACAAAAATATTTTTATCTTGGTCTGACTTACAAACGCAAAAGCTTCTCTACACGTTTGGGCCAGGAGCAAAAAAGGTGTAGGGAATACACACTAGCGGAAGAAGTCAGGAACATTGTGCATTACTTATGTCTGCATGGATGATATATAAATTCTATTTTTTAAACAGACTAGTGCAACAATAACAAGAGTGGAGTTGTGGCAGATCATATGACGACTATCAGATAGATATCAGGATTCCAAAGCTAACGGTTTGCATGCTTTTTTTTTCTCGCAAGAAAAGCTAATTAATATATAAATGGTGGAATGGTGGAATTACTGGGAACCAAACTTAACTTGGCTTTTTAAATTTAAATCTCAATCAATTGTAAACTACCTGTTGCACCATCAACACCATCAAGTAATACTTATAACATTTAGTGCATTTTCCCACTATTTCTTTTGTTCCTTTTTTGATTATTTTGACTGTACTGCATATATTACAATTTAATTGGAAAATGATTCTGTTGATGATTTTTCTTATCTAAGCTATCAGGATACTTTAAGGAGTTCGTTGAGAAATTTGGTGGTATTAAAACATGTAATCATTTTAATAGCTTGGCAAAAATATATCTTTTAGTTTCATATCTAGATAGTTTAAGTAGTGTTGAGACTGCAGGTAGAGCCCTGCTTAACTGAGCATGTCTTACAGATAAGTAGTGTAGTGTAAAACCAGTTCTCTGGACAGGAGAGTCTGTGTGTGAGAGTGAGCTTAACAATACCTATGGCTAAACCCATAGTTTTGATTGTGATTCAAGTCTGCACCTTGAAATTGAGCCCTGCTGCTGCTGTATGCTTTATACCCGGGAGTTCTGTGGTCCATGCCACCCTCCATCATGTGATGTGATGGTGAGGTGGTTGAATGCGTGGTTACGGAGAGCAAGTACGTAAAGAACACTGACATCTCTGCCGTGAGCTTTTGTGGACCTTTGTGGAATGTTTTCCTTCTAAGCTTTGCCAGTTCATTTTCACAAGAAATAAAAGAATACACTCCATTTGTACTCCTTTTTTTAGGAATAGCCTCCAACACTTTAAAGCGGTTTACATAGTCTGACACAAAAAAATTTGGAAGAGTCAAGGAGTGAGCTGCTATCTGTATATCAGTTAGTAATACTGAGTTTGTGAATGGCCCCAGAACACTATGATGAGTATACACTGCTAGAATACAAAATATACCCTTATAAAGCATGTTAAGATGGTGACCATAGTCATGAAATAGCCCAGACACCCCACAACAATAGTCATGTAACACAAAAACACTAACAGTTCATATATCCTGACACGACATTCCTCAGAATAGAACTTCTAATCCCACTACCTGCTACTGAGCACATCATCCTCACATTAAAACTGGGACTAACTCAACTACACGACTGAACGTTTTAAGTTAGTTGTATACTCAGGCCAAGCATCAGCCAATCTGAACCCAGTGCATTGACAGTAACTGTCCACAACAGCTTCATAATTAAGAACTTTGCCCCCATTTCTCCACTATCTCCCCCTTCCCCCCTGCAGAAGTAATGTCACCCGTCACTCCTCGACTCACCCCACCCCCTTGCGCTTGCTCTTCTGGCTGATTACTCGTAATATAATTTTAATTAAAAACTGCGGTGTCAAAGGGTTCCGCTCGCCTGAGAAGCAGGCCCAGATTGCAGCGCTGTGGCAGCCCCTCACTTGGTTGAACGGAAATGCATCCTGACACCACTGGGGCGCCAAGACCAGCAAGAGCCAAGATAAACAAAAGCTGCTCCGCTTTATAGGGCAGGTTCAAATGGTGTGTATGGTCATGAAGGAGCCCGTCGTGCTGAGAACAGCAGCGAGGCCCATCAGCCATACAAGGCAGGGACTCGGTGGGATATGTTTGTATTTTCCTCTTACACAAGCCTCGCTCATCAGGTGCAGGTTTATATCTGCAGGTGTTCATCATTTCCCATGATGCATCCCGAGAATGAGTCACTTTTCAGTCTAGTTCGTTATCACTAAAATCTCTGCATCGCTCTTTAAGAGGATGAGAAGAACATTGTAGCCGATACTGAAAACTGTTTAGAATGGAGAAGTGTGTTGTGTATTTTGGTGCCTGACCGTCCCAAATAATATTTGAAGGTGATCAGACTTGAGGAGAGAAGTTTGTACACTTTAATGTATGACTGCATGGTGAGAAAGCTGCAATCTAGAGTGGAACAGGGGAGATGAGCAACACTGCATAGATGCTAGATGACTTCTCAAAGCTTAATGATGTGTAAAGATTATCCAAGGTGTCAGATCTAATGTGAGAGACGGTGTCAGCCAGAATCAGGATTCAGATTTATCAGTGTGTGTATGGATTTGTACATGTGTGTATCTGTATGTTCACATGCACATACAGTACTCCAAAAATTCATGAAAATGTGGTACACCAAAATAATTCAAAACCTGAGGCAAATAATGGGTAAAATAATGAATAAAGGTGATCTGGCCAGAAATGGTTTATTAGATTTTATTTATCTATATTTGGTGGTAATATCCTAGAGCTCTTCTGAAAGAACAAAGAGAAATGCTGAGAGAAATTTGGGCAGAGCGTTGAATGGAAACGGGTCATTCTGTGAACTGTAAGAACCACCTACTATCCTGTGTTAACGACCCTAGAAAATCCTATCAAATCCCATCTGCTCGGACATTATTGCACTCCTAAACTCCTCACAGAGGAGGGTCCAGGCTAAATCTGTGTTCACAGACAAGTTTTAAACACCCCAAAGCTACTGAAGATAAGATCGGTTTTTCCAACTAAAATGATAATTTTACACAATTATTATTAGTAGTAGTATTTTTACATACTGTTGCGATTTGGAATATGGTAGGTCAAACAATCATTGGTGCTTCCTTGAGACACTTGACTGATCTTGTTTTTTTGTTTTTTTTCCCCCCTGCAACAGAGCTTTAACTCAAGCAGCGCGAGGTGCTGTCCCTTTAACATTTGGCTTCAGGGGCCTGTGCGTCCTTTTCCACAGACGGTCGGTCATAGTGGACACAGTTGGTCTGAGCAGTGAGGCATGGCATAAAAGGGTTTAACTTTGCTAACCTCCCCTCTGCCAGGTTCACGGAGACCTGCTGCTGGGGTATATTGGACTGGTGGGTGAGCGCCCAGGATTTGGCAAACCCTGTCAAGAAGGAGATGTGATGTTATTAAATTCTCCTGTGCGTGGCTACCCCCCTCCCCCTCCTCCTGCCACGATGTCAGATGGAGTAAATAAACACAGAGGTGCGCAGCTTCTATTGGGTGTTGGAAGACTGATCCTGCTGTGAGAGACACTTGACTTTTGGAGGTGCCCTCAGGTGTGTCCACGTGGGCTGGTTGATCTCCTTCTAATAAGTTAACATACGCACAAAGACACTCTCAAAGAGTCACCAGTATGTGGTAATCTGCAAATAGCACAGAATAACTGTGGAATCCGCTGCTCAGTCTGTGCTACATCAGCTAGCCATGTTAGTGCTTTAAATTGGCAGACCACTCTACATTCATGAACAATGTGGTACACACTTACCATTGACATGACACTAGACGGAGCAAAATTTTCTACAATTTTCTACTATGGTGTCTTTTTTCTCCCCAATACACATACCATATAGTTATAAATCTGTGTCAAAGTGAATACACAGATAAAATGGATCTTGGCAGCAAAGAAATGCCCAAGGTATATTTTAGAATTATTGAAAAGAATCTGTCACACACCATAAATTGGCACAATGTCTTTTGAATACAGTTAGAAAACGGTCGTTCCCGTGCAATTCAGCAGTACCAGTCCACTTAGTGATATACTCGCTTGTCTGGTCTCATATAGATAGCATTTCTTTGTGGTGTCACTGTCTGCACATGGAGATGGGGGAAATAAATGTAGTCAATGTCAAAGGTGTGGAGCAGACCAGCAGACAGACAGTCAGGTAGACGTGGTTTCTGTTTTGTGTGCCATAGCTGTGATATTGCAAAGGCCTTATATGACGAGAGTTTAACATGGGATCAACAGGTGACTGTGGTTGTAATTTCATTTGATTTTGCGGTTGTGTTTGAACTCCATATCTGAGCTGTGGGTATGGTTGTCTAATGTTCTCTGTGCTAGAACAGCAGGTGTACGGGCAATGTGAAAGACATATGTTGGCGTTTTTTTTTCCCTTTCCTGTCAGAAAACAAGCCTTTAGGGACAGATAGATGTAAGCGCACGTCCCCGCTGTGTTGCTTTGTTTTAGGTATCCATTCTCCTCCCCACAGCGAACAACATAAAAGCAATACAAAACACTGTTACTTATTTAGATTTTTAAAAAATATGTAGTCTCATTCAGATTTGATTTATTTCCTTACATACATATTGACCTCAGACATCTTATAAAATGTTTTTGTTTGAAAAATACTTACATTGTTTAGTGAATTGTTTACTATGTTTTTAAAGTGAATTCCAAATCACGTCATTTTTGTTAAACCCTAAAAACGAAAATCGCTAAAATTTAAAAATATTTTAAAAATGTCTTAAATTTGTGTGTAAAGTTATTTACTTATATGGGATAATGAAGACACTATGTATTCTGATTGCTTGTTTTGTTTTGCTGTGTACTAAAACAGCTGGAAACCGTCTATACGTTGCAGTTATTTCACTTTAAAAACGTCCCCTTTATAGGCCCCTTTATTTCTAGAAATGTACAAGTAATATGTTTTGATGCTGACACTAATTCGGCCATTCAAAATAAAATTGTAACGTTTAGAGCAAATTGTTTTCAGTTTATTTCTACGTAATTGTAAGTCAATTAGCAGCTCAGAAAGTTGGTACCTGCTGATTGGAAATGCGTGACCATGCACATCTTAAATAAGCAAATATCAACGAAAGATCTGAAGGAGACCTGGGGGGTATTCCAGAAAGCAGGTTTAACAAACTCTGAGTCTAATCCTGAACTCTGAGTTGATGAACCCGGAGTTGGGAAACTCCGAGTTTTCGGTTCCAGAAAAGCTGATCTGAGATAGTTCAATCAACTCTGAGTATGTTAACTCTGAGTTAAGCGCGTGCATGACAATTGTAAAAAGCCATCATTAATGGAGCTCCGATACTACGATTCACCATGGCAACCGGCGAAAACAAAAGTCGGTTTACTTCACCCCTCTGCAGTTAGTAATTTTGATACTTGCTTATGGCGAGTATGAGCACATTAAAAAAAAGGGGGGTTGGGAGGGCAACGCAGCTACATCAGCAAAGGCGAGACAATTAGCGTGGGAGAGAATTGCGTCAGTCAACTGCCCGAGTCAGTGCGTAAGTTTGAATGTAGTAGTCTATTCATTTAACCACACTTTCTTTTAAGTGGTGGAATGTGACTGAATAAAATTCTGTTTTATTTTAGGTGCAATCCCATGGGTACAAAGCGCACTTGGCAGCCGCTGCAAATTAAATATGAAAAGATGCTAACAGGTAAGGCACATTTTTCTTAGGCCTGTAGGCTCATGATTGTACCTCATTTTGGTTTTTATCAAATTTGACATGTTAAACAAAGTAAATATCATTCAGTGGCTATTTCAACTTGGAGTAGCTTTAACTCCCAACAGAATGCTGTTTTAAGACACACAAATGTCCTCTCGCCTATATCCTGCATAGCAGATTAACATTTGGGCTGTAAATACTCCCAGAGATTTCGCCAATTATAGTAGTATACTGAAACAGAATGCTCTTCTTCATCACAGGATGATGACGAAGACACGTTGTCTGGTGCCACAGAGAGGGATTCAGAAAGGCCTACTGTGGTTTACATTAATATTATGTATGGTAGCTACTGATATTTCTCTCCCCATTCAAATGTTTTTAGATTCTTGTGTGGAATTTTGAGTTTAAAATGCACATTGAAGGGATGACATGTTCTTATCCTTTTTAACAGAGCATGACTGGGCATTACCAGGACGAGAGTCCATCAACCTCCACAGCACAGATTGATACAGTGAGATGTTCAATAAATGCCAGGTTAATTCTGCATGTAGAACTGCAGAATTTAATGTCATCCTTATGTTTTCTCAGTTATGAATTAAGGAGTTGTATAAAATACATCTCCTGAGGAAAATGGCTAAAACTGACTGAGAAATGATGCACTTGTAGTGGCAGATTAAAAGGCCTATCTTGAAATTCAATTACTGGAACACCAGTTAGAGGTGGGTGCATGGTCACAGGTGAATTGTTAATTGTTGGAACAATCTAAATATAGTAATATTTGCATTTGTAGGAAATAAAGAAGACCAAATAAAATGTGACTGATTTTTCTTTATTTGACTGCTGGGGGTGGTGGTATCTTAATCTGTGAAATGTTTTTGGCAAATTCTCTCAGACGGCTCCTCCATCCAGGACATCTGCAGGGTGGATGGGACTGTCTTCCTCAGGATCATTCATTTGTGTAGCAGGGTGCTGCTCTCCTCTAATTGTGGCAATATTATGGAGAACAACACATGGCAAAATAATGTCACACACCGTCTCTGGGGTCACCCTGAGTTTACGCAGACGCTGGTGCCGGGCTTTGAGCATGCATAGTGTCATCTCGACCCAGGCTCTAGTCCTGCAGTGGGCCACACCGGAACGTTGTTGGGGGCCCAGCTCAGGGTCAGGGTAAGGGCTCATCAGAGAGGGCTGGCATGGGTACTCTGTCACCAAGCAGGTGGCCATCAAACTCTCCTGTAATTATACAGTGGATACATTTTAAGGGTATTAAAAGACACAAGGAATGATATTTGTGCAAAGCTTTACTTACCACGTGCAAATCTGTTGCTCAGGGTACACTAATGATACATTCGTATATCATGCACAGAGCTGGGCCACTGGCTTCAACATTTCTGATAAAGTGCACTGCATCACATATGATCTTGACAGTGCAGAGAATGAGAAATATTAGCTGCAGTATATTGTGATGTACAGGCTTTGTAAGACAATAGTCAGTGTACCTGCACATTAATACTGTGGAAAGACTTCCTATTCACATAGTCTACTTCATTAACTGAAGGAGCAGTGATAGGGATCTGTGTGCCATCGATGCAGCCCATGACACTTGGGGAAACCCTGCAACATAAAAACTAACGACTGATCCCAGTCTGAGGTCGCAGCAGAATGTCATGAACACGATAATTTAAAATATCATTAACTTCGACTGAGTGATTCTACATAAGTCACATGCAATCCTGTGTATTCCTCTTTGATGGTCCTTAGAGGTCTGACACTAGGAAAATGTGCAGTAGCCGTTTAAGTACAAGGGACACTTTTTTACGGCTCTACAAACAGTTGCTTTCCCGATATACTCGGCGTCGCCAGTGTTATAAAGGAAACTCCCGTCGGCCAAAAATCTGAAGAGCAAAGAATTTGCTCCGATCTGAGAGCAAGAAGTCCATTGTGTCTAATATTAGAGATGTAGGCCGGAGTTATTCGGATAATTGATAGACTATGATGAAAAACGGTAACGCTCGATTACGTTGTCATCAGGGAGTGATAATACATCTAATCGGGGTCTCAAAAACCTCTCCCGACATAAGGCTATGCGAATTAATTTGGCTTCAACACCGATCGGGTTAGCGACGAAAGGACACACCATGTTTGACAGCTGCTTCAGGTTCAACCGGAGGAAGGAGTTAGGGAAAAACTCAGGGTTTGTTGAAGAAAACCTGCCAGCGAGCAGGTTAGGTTCACAGAGACAGTTACCACGGTAACTGAGCCAGAGTTTGAGTTACCTCGCTTTCTGGAACGGAAAACCCAGAGTTTCCTTCATCTTAGGGTTAACAAACTCAGTTTTCACTAAACCCGCGTTCTGAAATACCCCCCTGTAGATACACAGATCCTCACAGTATTTGTTTTCTTAGTTTCATTGGGTACCCTGTTGGTCACGTTAGCGGAAGCGTGTGCATGTGATAGGTTAGTGTTATGTGACATTGACCATGCTCTATATTATGAAGCGTCTCAGTTAGCTAACATAGCTACGTGCTCTACCTTAGCAACTATATGGAGGCGACTAATACTGGTATAGTGTTCGTTTAACCTTAATTTTGGCAAAATGCACCCCTTTATGTGTTGTATATTACTCTGCCTTTTGGCGTTTGCGATATTCTTGGACTGATGATAATAGGCAGCTGTCAGTAAGAGGGCATGCAATATTATTATGTTAGCAAGATCTAACATAGCAATATGCTAAGTTAGATCTGCAGAGTTAGAAGACGCCTGTCTCTCAAAAAGAGTGTGTGTTTTTGATTGTCTTTGGGTACATTCATTAAATCCATATGTCACTGTTTGTATTTTTTAAAGTGGTTTCACTAGGTGGCAACTTGTATCGTTTCTGAGTTGTTGCTTAACCTAGCTTAGCTAATCAAGTTATCACTAGCTAATTCGTTACCTATATGCCAAATGAAGTGTTACTGCCCTTTTGCACTAGTGTTTTGTTGGGTAGCTTATGATACTGTGTTATCGATGTCATCTCTACCGTTTTAGTTGGTCAGATACACACTTAATAATATCATTTGCTCCGTGGTGCACGACATGAAACAGTTGTTTTCTACCCCACAGAGAACCCTCAGGAACCTCACCTGAGGCACGTGGAGACTGATGTGCTGATTCCCAAAATGATGAGAGAGAAGGCTAAAGAGAGATGTTCAAAACAGGTTGAAGGTACAACACTGTTTTAAAACCCCATTATCTGAGTAATAATTAAAACTACCTAAGTGTGACACAGCAGTCATACTCCGTAGGTTCCATTCCATGGTTCCTCGCCAACCACAAAGAAACAACAGTAAGGCACAATACTCCAGGAAGTTGAATAAGGGTGGTCAACATGCCAGTTTAAGACAGTTTATCATTAAATCGTAATCTTGCCCCATCACTCATGGCAACAGTTTTCTTTTCTTTCTATTTTTTTTTTTTTTTTTTTTTTGCATTTCAAACAATCCTTTTAGCACACATTAGACTGTGATCTTATAGAATATCTCAATAGCTACAACTATAAGAGAGAGAGTGACAGCTTTATAATGTCTCCTTGCAAAGTTGACCCACATGTTAGGATGTGTGTACACGTATTAATTTATTTCTCTGTGCATCTAAATTGTTGCTCTTATGCACTAGTCTAGCCTACATAAAGGTTTAATTGAATTTGAACTGTTTGTTGCCTGCTTCATCTGTTTCTCAACTCCAAGTCTCCCTCTCAACTCCCTATTATTATAGTCAATCTGTGTACTTTATGACAGCACATCATGGTTTATGTTATGTGTTCTACGTTTAATTTCAATGCTCATAATCCCATTCTGCAGTTTCAGAATGTGTGATATGGTAGAAAATAATTTATTGCCTGTTGTCTCATCCTTAATGTCTCAAGTCAACTTATGTTATTGAGAGCCATCAAAATGAATGGTTATGTGGAATGATGCAAACTTGCCAGTGGCCATGTATATGCAAAATGACATAAGGTTCACCCAACACAAAATCAGACAGTTTCCAGAATATGATGTAATATCAAACAGTGGAGGAGGACTGGGTTCACTTGAAAAAAGACTCATACGAAGTTTCCATGTAAACAGTTTTCATTTTTCGTTTTCATTTTCACGTGTAAAAATCATATCAACTAAAGATTTGTATTAGCTCTGAAACAAATCAATGATGAATAGTTCAGATGCTGATGTAGTTTTTTTTTTCATAGTGATTAATATTCAGTATGCTGTTTTTAAAGAAGACAGTGTAACACAAGTGCCTGTTTACCATTTCGTCTTAGACATATCCACATTGAATCCAGTGAGGGACTCTCCTGCAGACGTGCTGTGTTGCTCGACAGTACTATGCAAATCGTAATGCGGAAAAATGAGTGATCGGTTTCATATGTGACGGAGGAAGTGTGTGCAAACCCCATTCAGCCTTACTGGTTTGACTGCTGTGTTGAGGGGGAGGTTTACAAGATTGCAGGAAATAGGGCTTTCCAACCCTTGAGAAAAAGTGGAAAAATTGATTTTAAAAATGCAATATGTATATGTGTATGTATGTGTGTGTGTGTGTATATATATATATATATATATATATATATATATATATATATATATATATATATATATATATATATATATATATATATATACATATATATATATATATATATATATATATACACACACACACAAACAAACACACATATCTAGGACATCAGTAAGCTTACTAGATTTGCACATGATTTATTTATATGTTTGTGAACAATTACAATTCTTAACTTGCCGGCATTTTCAGGAAACTCAAGAAAGTTGTAATTGCCGCAACTAATTATAATAAGTAGTATAACTAAAAGTAATCCGCTAACTTCTTTTGAACCAGACAAGCCTTATAATGAAGCAGTATTTATCAGTTTGGGAACGTTTCATGTCTGTCTTGAAAGCATTCATCCTTTTTTCCTGGATAGTTTCTCCCTCGGACAAAAACCCTTTTCTGTGTGATGCTTTTTACCAAGGTGGCTCATAGGATTGGTTGTGGAATGTGCGGTAGCATTTAGACAGAAAAGTGCTGGCTTTAAAAATGGCTTGCTGTTGTTTATCTCTCTTTCATATATGTGTGTCTCAGTCATACACTTGTTTTACCAACCACAATTTTCTTGTGCGTCAAAACATTGTAAAATTTGTTTCTTGAGAACAAATTAAGTGAGATGTAACAATGACTGGATTCAGTCAAATGTGGTTTTTAGCCTTTTGGTCTTTGGTAGAAAAAAAAAAAATATTCCATTCGTTGATTTATTTGTCTACGTAGTCTCTCACCATTTTTTTTTTTTTTTTTACGTTTTTGTTTTGTTTTGCTTTTTTTTTTCTTTTGAAGTCGATGGTCTTTCACATGCGCTTTGGTTTCGCTGGTTGCGTAAACACCCCTTCACACCCTCGGCGCAGTGACGGTGACGGGCCTTTCTCTGTCTCTCCAGTCCTCACACCTGCGCCCTGTTAGCTACAGCTCAGACGGCAGACCAGTGGAAACCCCCCTTCAGAAAGTCTCCCCCTCCTTTTCACACCTCTGCACCGGGGCCTTGGCCGCGCGCCTCCGCATGCCGTGTCGATGCATCTGGCTGTTTTTTGTTTTTTTTTTTAACACTAGCACAGAGACAATCCTTGGCCACTCCACGCAATGTGGAAAAGCGTTCTCACGAACAAGATGCACCACCGTGAGACCTGTGCTGACTTCTGTATAGAGAGGAGGAACCCAAAGCTTTTCATTTTGATTGTTTGAAAGCAGTCATATACTGTCTGTGCAGAGAGTGGTTAATTTCCAGAACTGAAGTAAAAGACGTGTATGTTGGGTTCCTAAAGTTTTATCACACCTTTACTTGCTTGTCTTTTTCGTGTAAATCATGTTAGCCCAAAGGTTGCATTATTCTGTGGAAAACAGAATGCTATCAATTTCTGGAAAATTAGAAAGCTTATTGTATGACTCATGCGTTGCATCTAATGATATCCTAATAATGGGGATCCTGCAGAGATGGGCATATTCCCTACTTTTCCCCTATGACTTCCCAAATGTTTCCACATCAGGGCTTTTTGGGGACATACATTGCTTTGATACTGTTCTTATTTGAATAATTCCTCTAGAGAAGAGCCCTTTTCATTGTTGCACCAATTACGCCCCATCGTGGAGATCTGTCAGGCTTGTTTAATCTGAAAATCACATCAAGACGATTGATTTCTAGTCCAATGGAGAAATGATTGGGTTCGTACATCTCCTCATTCATAATCAGATGAGATTTAATTGA
This sequence comes from Chanos chanos, assembly GCF_902362185.1. Taxonomy (NCBI): domain Eukaryota; kingdom Metazoa; phylum Chordata; class Actinopteri; order Gonorynchiformes; family Chanidae; genus Chanos; species Chanos chanos. The sequence goes on from NC_044502.1 coordinate 33,510,253, forward strand.
CTTCAGACAAGCGAGAAATCCCTCTGCCTCCATGTTTGGTAGGTCAGTTGGAAGAGTGATAGAAAGGGTCCAACACTGGGCAGTGGCTGATTTCAGTAGACTGTACCAACCTGTGGTATCTATAGGCAGATGACAGATATACAGTAGATCCTGCTGTCACTGTTGTAGTCATTTGTTTCCATTTGAATTAATTACCTTACATAATCTCTTCATCTGCTGTTAGTTTTGGATCAGTTGTTTTGTGGTATTCGTTCAATTAAAATGCCCCTGTGAGTTACCCGTGGGAATTAGAAAACCTAATTTGAAAGATAATCCAATAAATAAACATGTAGAATGATACTCATCAGCGATGGAAGTGATTCATCGGGGATGTTTGCAGTAGATGATGCAGTAGAGTTTGAATGGCATTGATTTTCTTTCTCACACGTTTTGCGTGTTTGTAGAATGTTCTGGAAGGACCTTAGGCTATTGTTTTGCACTGACTCTTTTAAGATTGTACATCATTTTGGTCTGTGCCTGCTAACTATCATTCAATTCAGATCATATTTTTTTAATAGTATTCATGCCCGAGACTGATGTGGCTATTGTAAAACTTTGCATTCGTGGATAGTTGAACATTTCTTTGTGGACTGTAATGTGTGTTTTGAGTAGCTGTCGTACTCAGAATTTGTCTTGCAGCCAAGCTTCAGACTCCTGGCCTTCAGCTCATTGTTAGGTCTGGCCAAAGAACTTTTCTGCTGTAGCATCCCGCTCAACTCCAAGTGTCAATGTTCACTCTACGCTCTTTATAACCCTGCACACTCATGTGTCAGTTGCTCGTTTTAGGTTTTTTTACTGGCACGCTTCCAGATGATCTCATGGCACGGAAGTGTTGTTAAACTGTGGCTTTACATGTTTGGTGACCCGCACATACAACCGAGTTTTTTTTTTTTGTTTTTTTTCTAGCCGTGTCTTTAGACTTTCCTTTTTGTCTCAGATCATCCTGCTGCATAGAGACAAGAGGCACTATTTAATGCCGCCATTAGGCACCCTCTGTTGCTCTTTGGAGCTGCACTTGATTTAGTATTTATGTTTCATCTTTCTGATGGCGGTTTGTAATTTCTTTTTTTGTTGTTTTTGTTTTTTGTTTTTTGTTTTTTCATTTTAGTCCATTCAGGTTATGATTTACCTGTTCACCTGTTATTTGTCTTTTTTTTTTTTTTTGGTCTCTGAAGGCTCTTGCCCTTTTTCTTTCAAGGATCTTGGATATTCTGTTCTCTTGTTTATTAGCATCGATTCATAACGATCATTGTGATGCAAGCGTAGTGAAACACAAGCTAATTAATTTTTGCATTGGAATTTGAATAACAACTTCGTAATCTTCCTCTCGGTAACTGAAAATAACAGGGCTACTCAAGGCTCATGATTATGCGTCTGATAGGTCGAGTGTGACAAGGCCTAGCTCATGTCGAAGTCTAAAGGGTGTGGGCTTTTTTTTTTTTAATGCATTAGATTAGTTTCAGGATTGTGAGTCCTGAAATTGGTTTGCTCAGTCTCTATCTGCATACAGATGAAAGTAAACATGATAATCAGCAATCACACAGATAAAAGTAATTATAATTATTCTTTCTGGGAGCTTTGAGATGTGGGAGAGAGGGACCGACCTCATTAATGCTTTGAGAAAATACCCTGTTGACAGTGTTAGCCTGAAAGCCCTTCACCACCTTTTTCACACCAGAAATGATTCAGCCCTCTGTCGGCCTACCCTCCTTCAAATATTACTTCTTGTCTGGGTTCAAGCCTCCATTTCTTTGAATCTTTACTCTTTTTAATCGTTTTTTTTTTTTTTAGTCACATCTTAAATATGTTTTAGATTTTATCATAATTTCTTGCAGCTGGTTGAGGTTTCCAAAGTGAGCGTTATCTTGTGACACGGTTTCAAAGATAGGGCGAACATGCCAAGCTAAGGTTACAGGGTACCAATTCACGGGTAGCAATAAACACCAGGATGGCTCACACAAAACCTTTTGTATCAGTTGCACACATATTTTTAAAACTGGACCATACATGAAATATTTATACATCTCTGGTCTGTAAGTCCTCGTCTTGCCAGAGAGATATTTTTAATGGTGCCCTTTGTATGCAGGAAGAAACATGTACCCCACCACTTTACGAGGTTCTATTATTACAGCGTGTTAAGGGAAATGAAGGTTTTTGTCAGATAAGAAGTTTGTGGCTACCACCCTTGGCCATTTTTGAAGTACCGTCAGGCTGCTTGGAGGCCAGAAGGGCAGTTTGTGGTTGGCTCTTCCCTCTTGTTACAGGTTTTGGAAGACAATGCGTGAAATCTAGTAGCTTCTAGTTGAAGCGTGACCCTCTGGTAACCCAACGCTCTACCTCTTGCCCTCCCCCCGCCTCCCTTTGCTTTCCAGCATTCACCCAGTGTTGCAAGGAGACTGGTTTCTTCATGGTGTTTAGGTGCCAGGATGAGAATGCTGCACTGAAGGAGTGCCTGACTGCCCAGTAAGTGGCCTGTGATGTATACTCTCTTTCCATCAACCCTTAGTCTCTGGGGTTATTGTTTATGATTAATGTGATTTAGTTATGTTTCTGTCATAATAAGAATTGATATGATGATTTTTTTTTTTGTTTTTTTTTAAACGATCTCTGATGATTTGCCCAGTGCCATGCGTGTGCCTCTGTCCTTTAAGGCATTTTTTAAAATGAACTTTTGTTCTTACATTATGTCTGTTTTCATTGTTGTCTTCAGCTACCAAGACCCAACCTTCTATGAAGAGTGCAAACAGGAGTACATTAAGGAGAAACAGGAGTATGAAAAAACCGGGATCCCCATGAAAAACCGGAAACAGAAAGTCCCGACCAGCATGTAGACTTCAAAGCGATAGCCGTAGCCGGTGATTTCGGGGAGAGATGTGTCCAGTGCCTTTGCACTCAGTTTATATTGTACACAGTGAAAAGTGGGATGTCCAGTAAGAGGACGAACGAGGGAATTCTTTCTTGGGCCATTTTGGGCACTCATTGGTGCGGCAGTCTTGACTGTGTCTGTAACATAAGATGAGATTCTATATCTGTGTCTTGGCCCACTGTTTATATTCATGAGAGTCTCATATGAATCTTCACAAACGCCTAAGCCTGATAAAAATTCATTGAGAATTTTTCAAATCAAATCAGATGGCTGTGGGCATTTCCCCACAGGGAATTATGACACATAATGTAGAACAGGATTTTTTTTTTTTTTTTGCCTTTTCAAATGGAAGTTCAAGTCTGACATTGCTTGTTTATTTTGATTTTGTTTTTCCCCAGATTTGCTTCAAGTCAATACATAATGTCGTATATATGTCTGAAGACAGTTTATAGATGTTGAATTGATAAGTTGATACCATACAAGAACACATGCCTTATCAGCGCTATCACACATATCCATGTGCATCGTACAAATGTATCTCTGCGTTAGACATTAATAATACTAATGCTCTGGAATCTGATTAAAATCTAGTATTTATTTTAATTATGATGGGTGTACATACCAATGTATATTTTAGAGGAAACATTATTCAGTGATTATGATTTCTCAGATTGTAGCCTCACAATAAGCAGAGGATTAAAAGACCAGAAAACAAAAACATGGAACTGCACAAGCAGATCCAGGCAGCTTTAAGTCAATGGTTTGAGATTCTTGGTCCAGGGATCACAATTGATTTTAATACCACACCAGGAGAGTTTGTGATGGCACTTGAATTATGTCCTTTGTTGTGCTTAGAATCCTCATAAATACAACACAGACATGTATATTAAAAGATACAAAAAATGATCAGCGGATGTGTTCTTTCTAAGAACACTCGTATCATTTGATTTGTTTTCATTTTCAAACACCAAACTTGCACCACAGTCCCGTGGGACCCTACCATGGCTGGTTTGCCATTCACACTCTGAAATTCATTGCCTCTGATTAACTGCTGATATACTAAATTATATATTAAGGAAGTATTTAGACCTGAATAAACTGAAATTTGTTGGTTTTCAGTTACAGAAAAAGAAAGGGATGAACTACTTTCACTACCCCTCTGCAGAAAAAGAGGTGCCATACAACTTGCATTTGTCCATGTCCTACAGTATTTTTATCACACTCAGTAATCACACTTTTTAGTGCTAAATCATAAATAGGCCTTGAAATGGGTGTTTCCCGCTGAAAACTTGACAGTTACTCCACCCTGGGTTAACAGATGTATATATTAATAATACTTGTTTTCATAACGGCACATTAAATCCACTTTGACAGTTTATCAGCAAAACTTAATTGAATTATTCAGAATTTGAAGTTTTGGTTAAATAAATAATTTTAGGAGGACCACTGCGTGTTCTCCAGGGCAACAAATCATAAATGTATCCAGGTCATTTTGTAAACAGAGATAAATGTAAAAAGTGTGAAATGTTTTTTTTTTTTTGTCAATTATCTCAGTATTGAACGACTTTATTTTAAAAAGTATCATTCAACATCATGTCTTGGATAAACTCATTTATCCATGGAAAAGTAAGATAAATATAACTTTAGGGACAAAACTTTTTCCAGTCTACATTATTAATATTGCTGCATGAATAAATAAGCAAGACGTTGTAGTTCATGTGTGAATAGAAAGTTTGCATTTCACAATTCGACTGTCGGCCACATTAATAAAAAAAAAAGAAAGGTAACAGTGACAATTCAGCCGTGGCTGTGGTTTAACCTTAAAAATCTGAGGTGTGCTCATTGAGGAATCAACATTGGTGCTGCAGTTTCACTGAAATACTAAAGACGTACAATAAACATTTATTTCAAAAGCTTATTATACTCATTTGACCAAATCCATGGATTTTTTTTTATCTAGATAAATGCTTCCATGGATCCATGTGGTTAGGTTAGGTAATTAGAAAATGAAATTTTTTTGGGTAGTTTTGTCAGTAATTTTGTAAGTCTGTTAAGTTTTCTAGGTGAATTTTTCTGCTAATGGCAAAAATTCCCTCATGAGAGGTCAAGTTTGTAAGAGATTTTAATATATGCAATTACTGGGCTGGATTTGACTGAAAACAGTAAAATGAAGATTTGTGATGCACAGTGCATCCTCTATTCATAACCAGAAATCAAGAATCAGACACTGAAAAGATAAAAACTGAGTTCTGACTCATTTAACACAAAATCAAAATCTCTCTTGTACAGAGCTGTTTTCTGTCTGAACTGAGGGCTGTTGTTCTGTAACGTTTCGTCCCTGTCCCCCATGCCGTGCAGGCTCTTTTGTAGCACTCTTCTTGGATGGCACTGCCAACACTGGAGCCCTGATCTCTGGCAAATGAAGGACTATTAAGTGTATGTGCTGTTGGCATTGCGTTGCTTTACCTTATTGGACTAGATTTAAAACGATTCTAAAAGAATGTATGTATATATATATGTGTGTGTGTTTGTGTGTATATATAAGTCTAAATACATTTTCTCGATAATGGAGAAGAAAAATGCTAAAAAAAACCCCACATTCTCTCACCGGCTTGATGTTGCTTATATGAATCGCTTCGAACTCAGAAAATACCTTAACAGTGATCAAAATAAGTGTAAATTGGCTACACATCAATGTGTTCTTTTGTATGTTTTAAAAAGTGATTGTATGAATATTACTTTGATGCTGTTGCTGAATTGAGCATAAACTCACATAGCACCTCTCTCTGGTAACAGCGTCATTACATACTCTCAAAGGACGGGCTTGACAACTCATGCAAGCGGGAGACAGTTTCTCAGGCAGAACATAGAACTTAGGCGTGAACTCTTGTTCCATAACCATGTTAAAAAGAATACAAAAATCCTTATAGCTTAAATATGGTTTGAAAAGATTTTACCGAGGTAATAAGACTAAATTTATTAAGAATCCCTTTTGCCAAAGATTTGAAAATTTGAAGATTTATTTCCAGTATTTGACTGACATAGGATGTAATTACAATTACAGAATGTCTTGAAGACATTATGTAATAAATCAGTCGAGGAGAAGAGTCACATTCATTCATTTATTTAATATTTACAAACAGTCTTGTGTATTAATTCTAAAATATAATCCGCATCTACTGTACATTGCATTTTGGTACATAAATCTCTTGTAGTTGTTATGAATATGTAAATACAGTTACTGAAAAATTAGAATTCAAAAAGGAACATGAGAGTAACCAGTGGTTTCGTTATCAATCGTCTTTTGTTGTGAACATATGTTAATATAATCATAAACTGCCCTTTGTGCTTCATACTGACTTCAAACTAGGACAAAGGCTTCAAGTCACGTCGAGAGAATGTTTCACTTCCGTCAGTAGAGATGTTCCATTGAAAACAGACTGGGTAAGGATGTAAAATGTCTATGCTCCAGAAACACAGAAACAGGAGGAGCAGAGAAAAACCAAAGGGAAGAGGTCAACTTTCCAGTTCACTCTGGTTTAAACCTAAACCAAAAGAATTAATATCTCTGTCTTACCATAAACTCCCTTTGTATGCAGGTAGTAGTATTAGGAGTGTGAAAGACAATTTTGCCTCATTTATCTGGAGTCTTGATTCAATAGCTGCTTAACAAATGAAGGCTGAATAAACATCATATATATATATATATATGTGTGTGTGTGTATATACATATATATATATATACATATATATATATATTTATAAACACATAGTGATACTTTTACATGGCACAGTGTTCCTCTTAGGACTTAGCGGGCACAGATAAAACAGGTTTTCATACAAATGTCCTTCTTAGGTGCAATCCAATATTACTCTGCCTTTTTTTTCTTTTGCACTTGTTGAGATAACTGCACGAGACTGAAAGTGAGCAAAGATCCAGACACCCCTCTGCCCTCCAGGGCCCATGTCTAAGAACACAGGTATGGACACAAGCACATGATATGGAATTATTCTAGTCTAAGAGACAGCCCCATGGGCCCCCATCCAAAGCCATTACACATCCCTACAAAGTGAACATCATCACCATTTCACTTTAAATACACAAGCAAGTTTGAGTTGGTCCATGTGAAAAATAGCCCCAAACCTCCAACTCAAAGCTTTCACGTTTAAGTTCCTCTGGACCTTATAAGCTCTATTACACTCTTGTACATTCATAAACTCTTTGTTTTTGATTTTTTTTTTTTTAATTGGAGTTTTGAAAAATCAATTTACAATTATATTTATGTCTTGGGATAACAACCCATCACCACAGGGGGGTTTGTGAAGAAGATGCTTGAGAGAGGATAAGTATATTGTGTACCTGATCTAATAACATTTCACTAAACTAGTCACTGTCCTCCATACAGTGATGGTAAAGGAGTTAATCTTAAATCTTCCCAACTGCAGTTGACAAGGAAGTGGCTATGATAAAGTTATGAGTTTACACCTCACACAGGGAGCTTACCCAAGTCAAGGATGCACTCATGCACAATTACACACCTTCGTGAACAAGGAAGCGTTCTTTAAAGACTTGCTCTTCAGTAAATGAGGCATATTCTTTGTGGGTTTTTTTCCTATCCACAGCCCAAATGAGACTTAGACGTCTTAGCCTCAGCACAAGTCACAGTCCAGGCTATTCAGAGGTTTTACGTCCCCTGGCCGTTGGGGTACAAAAAAACCAAATTCGGTTTTAAGGCAGGTCGGGTGTCTTGTTGGCAGGGGTTAGGGCCTAGCCTCAGTAAGGTTTGGCCCAATCAGCATTGGGACTCTTGGGCTTTGTGTCCTCCCAGAAGAGGGCATCACTGGGTCTAGGAGCACTGGGGAAGGACCAGGAGCTGTCATCCAGAGAACCCAAGCGTTGAGGCTGAGGTGGGGGCCCGGAGGGGCTGCCTAATGGGGCAGGGCGAAGGATGGGCCAGGGCTCTTTCCAGCAGTCATCTTGGAGACCATCTGACACTGGGGGTCCTGTAGCCAGGCAGGGGCGTCCAGCGCTCGAGGGTACTGGGGGGGCGCTGGGTGGCCTCGGTGCTGTGACTCTCACCATCTGCTTATTCCTCTCCACGTCATCTAAACACTGTACTGGAACTGTTGAAGCAGCTAGAAGAAAAAGCAGAGAGTTATACAAAATAATGTGAGAATTAAACATCGCAATAATGGTTGATTAAAATAATCCAATAGATAAAATGTCCACCACCATCCATCAACGTTATTTAATACTATCACCCAGAATTCCAAACCATATGTAGAAAAATTCCATACCTGCTATTAGATGTGACATGCAAAGACAGACAAACATGATTCTTTAGATTGGGATTTTAGTCAAAAATGTACCTGAATTTTTCCTTTACTCATATGTGGGGGGACTCCGTTCTGAAAATCAATTTTAAACGGGTAATGAGGTATTAAAAACACTGTGGAGAAAAACAGAAATCTGACTACAACAAAATCTATGCACTCCAGTCAGTATAACATACACGGAGCAGATGGAGACGGTCTCAGAGGCTTACTAACTAATTGGCTGCTCATGAAGAAAACGCGTCAGTGTGAGAGTCACACCTCAGCCGTCTCTGTCACCAGCCCCCCGCTACTCCTCCGACAAGTTGGGCCCAAAGGCACGCGCACCCGATTAAAGCAATTCACTGAGAAATGACGTCTCTGAAAAATTCTGAGAACAATTTGCTCAGACAGGCCATAAGATAAATGTATCTCTGGGACTAAACAGCAGCTCCAGTAAGAAACTTGCCCTGGATGGTAAAGCATACCATCCTTAGAAAAAAAAAAAAAAAAAGGGCTTTATATACATCGACGCTACATCATACTTCTTTGGAGTATCTCAATCCATACGCGTGTCCTCCGGCTTAGGAACAGTTCCATGCCGGAGCTAACGCATCCACTCTCTGTCCAATGCCCAGATATTCCCCTGACCGATACATTACACACCTCTGAGTCTGTCTCTCCGTCTCTCAAACGAGGGCGTGATGAGGTTGCTCAACTGAAAGCTGATTATGCTGCTGACCTCCCGTGAGAATACGGATACGGTGGACCTCAAAAGAAAAATGCGCATCAAACGTGTCGCCTCGCAAGCGGACGTTAGCCTGTCAGGGACAGAGGGGCCTACCAAGAAATGCGTCCGAATAAATAAATATAGAGCAAATTTTTCCTCCCCTTCGTTCTAATTTGCACCTTTTGCTTTTCTTCTGGTCCGTTTGGGGAATACTAACAAAAATTCTCAACATGAAGAAAATCGGCGTAGTGCCGGGATACGGGCAAAGGCGCGGAGATAAAGACTGTTCTTCATTTCAAACTACTTTTGTATTCTCTAATACTCCCACTGTCTGGAATAATACAGGCGCGTACATCATTTACACTCCACCTATCATGATTGAAAGAGAAAGATAAGGGCAGGGTTGTTAAGATTTCTCCACAGTCTTTTTAATGCATTTCGCTTCATGTCCCAGCAGTTTGTTTTTGTGCGTTTATGGTCTTGTATATTTAAAGTATACATTAACACACAAAAGGCAACGGGCGAATACAGTCTTCGAATACTGGTGTGGAATTATCTTTGGTTGGTTCTCTGGAGACTGAATTTAGCTTATGTATGAGAGCATGAGGCAACCAATAGCCACAGCACTGAAAAAGTGTGAAAGGGGAACATCACCTCTCACCTCAAGATAGGGAGAAGAGGAAGCCCCCAGAAATGAGAAAGAGGAACTTAAGAGAAAAAAAATCTACACATTCATAACAATTTTTTTTTTCAAATTAGCTATATAAATATATGAGGTCTGATCAAAAAGTTATATGACTTTTTCTATTACAGGTGACAATACAGAGGCAGTGAGCTGTGCTGAGAGGTGTACAAAGAAAAAAATATCAACCTTTCCCAGGAACAAGTCATTTCTCCATAAGTTATACTAGTGCTGAGAAAGACATGTTCAAAGACATATTTCTTACCCATGTCGGAATAAAAATGGATTGAAGAGAGGAGCAGTATGTGAGCATTGAGTTTTGTTTGAAAAATGGTTTAAAAAAAAAAAAAAATATATATATATATATATATATATACAGTAAATATATGAGAGAGAAAGAGAGAGAGAGAGGTGTGTGTGTATGTATGTATGTATGTGTGGGTACACACACACACACACACACACACACATATATGTATGTATATATATAAAATTAAGACCAATCACATAAATAGAGTAAATGTCAGTTCGTGACAGTATTACTTCTCTTTACTGAACTGTGTAGCAATTGTTATACCCAAATGCCCTTGTAATTTGTGGATAACTGTACTTTTCGCTCTCTGCCTGATGCCAGGGAATAGTAATGTCAAATGCGGTTGTCTGATTTGCAAGATTCTGCCGTTTAAATGCTCGTGAAACACCGTTGATTGTCTGAAGCTTGTGCGCTACAGCAAAAGCTACAGCATGAATATGTGTTGGAGACCTAATCCCTCAATGTGTTTTAGATTGTAGCTGTGTTACGAAATTCAGTTCAAAAAACAGAAGTTACTGAAATCAATCTCAATTTCTGAGAATAAACTTTTAGGTTACAAAAAACAGAATTCTTTCATCTGTATAATTGCATCAGCGTTGAGCGCAATACACAATAAAATTTAGCACTCAGGCCTCAACTAGTTTGCAAAAAACAGTAACTCTGTCACAAAATGACACTGATAATCATTTACTCTGTTTACATGACTGGTATTAATTATTCTGCGAATCGTTACTTTTATTGTTAATTAAGGCTGATAAACGGGGACGGGTTGAAATTAAAGACTGATTTAAAGGTGAGGTTTGTTCCTCCTCTGTTTCCAGCTCACTGGCCGCCACTGAGATATATATATATATATGTGTGTGTATGTGTGTGTGTGTGTGTGTGTGTGTGTGTGTGAGACTGATGATATATGTGATATGTTTGATCAGCTCTTTGGCATTACAGCCTACACTGCAACAATACTCAACATTCTATTTGATGAACCTCTCCTGCACAGTGAGGTTCGGAATTTCTTTACTACCAATATCTTGAATTTGTTTACTCCTATTCAAAAGATAAAGTTAAAATATATTTTTTATATTAAATCTGAACCTTGCCCCAAATGCAAGAAAGTGCTTTTACAGTGTTTCAGGATGTGAAACCTTTCCCATGCCAAATTCCCTTACTGTACGGGGTTAACACTCTTATTGCATCATTGATGTTTTATGCACACCAAGCTCTTCAATGCGAATTATCATTCTTTTAGTCTAGTCTGATCACTTTAGGGGGTGTAACCAGTATATGAGTACAACATATACCGAGGGGAACTTTTCATACAGTGCTGAAGAAATTGTCCTGGGAGTGATAGATAAACTTAATTTTAAGATTTGAAAATTCATATCATCATGGGCATGTGCTGACAATAAGATAGGATAATACATAATGAATGACTTATTCCAAAAAAATCAGTAGCACTTTGGATTGACCCTCCCCACCCCCCAAAAGATATTATGCTCTTGTCCATTTGTGACCATTTTATGTGTGACAGTCAGCATTGGAGTATATACTGTTAAAGCTACAACTGCACTTTTCTACATTATGAGGTCCATACCTAACTGTCATTTTTTCTACATGAGTTAACTTTTCTCGGGGACTTTGATCCAGTCTATTATTATTCACGAGAACACATGTGGATGTATTACAAAGTCGTGCTGTGACTCAGTGGTTTAATCAGAGCAACATCTTTTCTGTTAAAATATACATTCTCTTGACTGGCCCCTGCAGGAGGAATGAGCAGCAGGCAGTCTCTACAATGATGTCAGTCCCCTGTTATATCGCTCCTCCTAAATCATAAACACTGTATAATGGATAAGGTTAACGAGTCCATGAATTTAAACTGAGCAATGCACATACTTCATTCTAGACTTTGTTATTCAGCGAACCGAACAGACCAGCATACTGACTGTCTAACCCACAGATCTCTCATCTCATCTGACTTCTACACCAGTTATCCAGTATTACGGATCATGCTTTCAACAGACTGATTATGGATAACGTATACGTCGATTACGGATCATACGGCCATTCCCCGACATACGTCCGAGTTCCATTCCGACAGATTGGTCGGATCTCGAAATGGACGTAAGCCGGACGTACGTTAGCATGGCACGTAGAAGTCGTATACAACTGGCAACTGAGAGTGAGAACTGAGAGAGATGCTGTTGTCATGAACGGTAGTGTAATACAGGGGTTTTCAAGCGTTTTCCACATGCACCGTCCCACTTTGTCTAGGTTTGAACTCGCGCCCCCCTCCCCCTCCTGTTTCACTGTACTTGCCGGTCTGCGCCTAAACGTCTCCTAATTTTGCGCCCCCCTTGACAGGTGCTCGCTCACACAGTATTTTTATTTTTTTTTTCAGTCGTATGTATGGATGGTCGTAAGTCGCATAGGTCGTAAGTGGGGGAGAGGCTGTATATTCTGTGTGTCTCAAAAGAAATGAGGATGATGCTCAGGATGTTATCGTTCTTTGATAAGGGAAGCAATTAAAATTCACAATACTTATACACATAAGATCAGCAACAGAACTCTTTGCAGAGTTAAGAGTATGAAATGATTTTGCTCTTTAATAATTTATTTTAGTTTTATATATGCTCCTCTACTGTGCAAAAGGAACCCTGTCTAAAATTATGGAGTTAACTGACAAGTTGCCCACACCCACAGCCAAGTCTACCATTTTGTTTTATTCCATAAATTCATCTAAATTAAAATGACATGTAATTCCATTATAAACGTATTCTTCCTAAAACCAACGCAACACATTGCAATACTGAAAACAAAAATAATTCAGGTGTGTTTCTACCCTTTTTTACGATTAAAAACCCCCTCACTTCTCCAATCTCTGAATGATGTCTTTTTGTTGTCATTTACCAGTCTGCTGGACATTTTGAAAAACAGGACTGGACATCCCTGTACCTTATACAGTAAAGTCTGAGTTTGGATGGAGAATACATGTTTCAGGAGTGTGGACTCACCTCTTTTGATTACTGGATGTAGAGGTTTATCTCTGAGCCTCTTGACCAGATCTGTCTGTGCTTTGACCACTGAATGGATGTGTGACATCTCATCGCGCAGATCTGTGTAGGACTTCATGATGGCCGTCACCCTGATGCCAAATTAGAAACCAACAGAACTTTATACAGTCCAAGTATACACTGTGTAAGACACATAGTTCCATAGTATATGCACATATTAATAATCCTACATTGAGGTGAGCTCTACCATTTACCCTGCTAATAATTACCAACCTAAAACAAAGCAAAATAAAACAACAAAAACACACCTACAGATAACAAACAAAAACCATAAAAGACAAAATTCTAAGCTCATCTCTTCTTTATTTAAGAGTCAGCCATGGAGTTACAAATGTGGGTTTACTGTGCCCTCTAGTGGAAAAATTCTGGTAAACATGAAAAATTTCATTACATGCTTTCATGCCCTAAATAAATACACAAACAATAACTAATAAACATGGTCACACTTATTTGCATGGATGTGGAGACACAAAAGAACACACACACACACGGTACCCCTGAGCTATCCAATGTTTTCATTTGATATTTGAAACCGCTCAATAATTCAGTTCAGGCACCTTCGTTTACATCTTGGCACAGTGACTGACAAACTGGTCCCTGGTTTTCCAAACCTACGGCTAAGCAACAGCCTCCCTCTGCACAGGCAGTATTAACAGGATTTTGCTCAAGCCCTGCTCAGCCCTCCTGGTTCTGCTAATGTAGGCCATTCTGAGAGGGCCAGATATCCAGAACTGGGGCGGGAGTTAAAAGCCAACAGACACTGCAGTGCTTTACATTAGCAGGGCTACTTCACCTGCCACTCACTTTTCACATGTTTATTTTCTTTACAAGTATGTCTCACGACAAAAGGTTTAAAATAACTACGTGAACACACAGGGGAGGCCAGGATTAGCATGAGAACAGTTGTGTTTACCCTATCGACAACACGTTAAAAAACAAACACAGGCAAAACAACACAGTTATGAGCTCACCGAGACTCTGCCACTGACACTGTGTCTGGTTTCTGGTCACTGCTGGCAGGTACAGAGTTTCCAGAAACATTCTGTAAAATACAATTTATCATAGGAAACACTGTGTGAGACACTTTATTAATCTCCCACATACAAAACATGCAGGACCAAAACACTTCTGTCGTGTAGAAGTAACAGGGAACATCTCAGTGTATATATGTGTTTGTGGGTGTCTTGAATGTCTCTGTCTCTTGCACACAAGAGCGTCCAGAAAGAGAAGAAAAACCGTAACAGTCATACAGACCTGTGCCAAAGCATCCTGAAGTCGTCTACACTCTAATCGGACTTTTTCCAGCTCCTCCTGTAGACTATGGATCTTCACCTCGGAGACTCTGTCCACTTGCCAGTAATCATTTGTACTATTCAGACTTTTCATCACTAGTAGGGGAGAGGCAATGTGTTCTGCATTACTCACAGCATCACGGCTAAACAAATTGTAGCTCTAAAAACGCTAAATTGTGCGCGTAAGAAATCGAGATAGTCTGTGGTATTGTCATTTACACTGATGTTCACCAGCACCAGTGCAGACAAGTGAAGCAACCCAGCAGAACACAGACCTGCTGCAATCAGACTGTGATGCTTGCTGAAAAATATTATAACTGAATCTTTTCTCGTCGCCTCACTGTCAAATATACTTATTTTGATTGTATTTCTGAAGGATCATTGAATGCACTGAAACAACACATACCATATAGCAATTTCTTAATACACTGTTGCTTTAAATAATTAAAAAAAAAAAAGAAGAGAAGAGAAGGGAAGGTTAGAGAAGAGAAGAGAGAAACTCTACCTTGGCTGGTTTCCATTTCTGATCTCAGCTGCAATAACTCGAGCTCTTTGGCCTGTAGCTGGTCTGTCAGGAGTCTCTCTGACTCAGCCTTTTCTTTTTTCTGGGAACAGTTCAAGATAATAAAGGATGTAGAGTACATCAGAGTGAAAGGGAATCAGATAGCCAATAACAGAATAAGAGACTATGAATCAGAGTCCATTAATACCACTTTGGTCAGCTCCATTTGCAAGTCCTCTTTTTCTATGTAGATTCCCCGGTATGCACTGAAGGCCTTGTTCATGTACTGGGGCCCTTCAGAGGGAGGCGCCTCTTGTCTGATGAGCTGCAGAGAAAAAGAGACATTAGCACTTATCTAGAACTACTTACTGTCGTAATACCAAATGAAAATTCATCTCATACCCGTTTCTGGTTCACCTGGGATAAGACCGCATTTGTAGAGAGGTAGATAGTGTAAAATATATAATGAGCTTGTGTTTGAAAAATCAGTGAATGCCATTATCAGTATAACTACACTGAAACACCTCTGTGTTATATCTGTGCTATATCAGTAGCTCTCAGGAAGAATATTGCATTCAGCATCCATGTTTTTTTCATAAAGTCAAGAAGATTTCAATTCCCAGTGAAGAGGAGTCTGACTTAAAGGTTGCTGATTAACCTAAATTTTTATTAAACATCAGTGAAACCTATAAATGTTTCAACTTCCTTGTTGGCAATGTAAGTAGTGAAAGTAGTGAAAAGAGAATGTGTGTGTAATTATGCCACTGATAACAGGAGACAAGCACTCATCTGGAAAAATGTATCTGGAAGGGACAAAGGTCAAATACATTACACATCTAAAGTTTACGCCAAATGATCTTAGAATATTACTCAACTTAGACCAAAAGACAGCTTAGATGGGCTTGCACATTGTTAAGGCAGGATACTGAGAGGTATTTAGCCTGGCATAAACTATATTTAAAAACACAAATTAATTGGGACAACATTAATTAATGCAATTCTGCACATTCCTCCATTTGTCACCGTCATCTAATTCTTTTTACCTTCACAACGCAATATGGAGAGTTCGTACTATATCTCTCTCTTTATCACATTGAATTTTCACTCTGTGTTGCCCACATTACACAGTTCCCTTCACAAGAAAATCAGATAACTTCTTCTTTTCACCTTATACAAAGTTTTCAACTCTCCACCTCAAGATCTTTTTTTAATTTTGAACCTTACCTTGTCCTCCATTTGTTTTACTCTTTTCCGAAGCAACATGTTTTCTCTTTCTGTATCCCGCAGACGCTTCTTAATGTCCTCATAAGCAGTGACCAAAGCGAAGTGGGAGGCCACGGACTCATCGCCGGCACACACCGACACGGGGCTCTCTTGTGCGGCGTATGCAGTCTCATGTTTCAGAATGCAGATGTCATCATCCACTAGAGTCTCCATGCCAGCACTGAGACACCGGGCAGAAAAACAAAAGAAGTAATCAATAACAACTTTACGCAAAACATAACTTCTCTTGGAGACCTGGGGTGAATCTTGAAGACTGTCTGATTATCAGCAAAACGAAAGAGAAAGTAGCCGATTACTGGTGACAAAGAAATTTGTGACGTTTGTGTTAAAGTCTTCATTTAATGACTAATCAGCTTTACCAACAATTCAGTTCATTACAAACTGAAGAAAGTTACACAATCTGAAAACGAAACTGAATGAACAGCAGGTCACTTATGTGAATTTGTTACTTGCATGTATATATCCGTAAAACTAGCCGATACAGCGATCGGTCAAACCATCGGTATTTCTAGACGCAATATATTTGATCCGCAATCTGATTAAGCATAAAGCAATATGCATATCTGGGACCATATAAGTGGACTGTTAAATATGTTGTGTCTTTCCTTGTGCTGCATTCAGATTAGCATGCTAGCTAACAATATATTTATATTTAGACACTTAATCATGGAAACTCACCGGATACAGTCAGTTACAGGAGTGAAACGACGTGACAGTATTACGCATTATAAACGTTTCAGCATGAAAAAAATGTCAGTGAACACTGGCAGTCGTTCATCCTGTCTTTCGTTGAACAAAACAGACCCACAACTGTCACAAACATAAACCAGGAAGTACATCACATCTATGACTTTCTGCTTGTTCCGGCGGAAATGAGTCTACTGGTACATCAGTTTGAAGTACATCCACAGGAGAAAACGAAGAGCCACGAAACATACCTGATGTGTGGCATGAATCAAATGTAGGCCAATGGACCACAGTTTGATGCAAATACACAGTTTCATGCATATTAAGTATATCCCAGCCCCCCCCTTTAAAATCTAAATTACTTCTTAATTATATTTCATTTACTGATTAATTCTTAATTATTTTTTAAATTATCATTTACTAGAAAGACCATGTAATTATTAGTGACGCCTTTCGTGGAAAAGCTCTTTGCTTCATGATGGCAAATCACCAGACTTCTTTAACTCGTTTTGAATGGTCTTATAAGTAGTTCTGGAAACGAGTCTCTGCCCGTGAAGAATAATACAAATTGAATAGTTATATCGCCTAACTGATCCTCACCCCTAGACACACTAGTTAGTATGTCGCACGCGGGACGCTTTCAGTAGGTAAATGGTTAAGAACGGCGCGAAAGTAGTGAGGATATCCGAACATAGCAAGTCAAGATTCTCTAACTAGCTAGACAAGATAAGACTTGTCGCTATTAGACTGACTAAGAACATAGTATATTCAGGTCGCGAAGGTGAGCGCACAACATTGTTTAAGTATTGTTCTGTAGCCAAGCTTAACATGAAGACTAACAAACGTAACTGATTTAGTTTGATACAGTTAGCTCGTTTTATGTTGATCGTTGACCACTGATTTATATGTTAAACCGCTTTCATATTTGGACGAGAGACTATACTCTATGTGTGATGCACGGCTGCCGCTTCGAAGACAAAAAAGACAAATGGACAAAATACTAGCCCAACCCCTGAAAAATATAAACCGCATATGAAATTCCAGCTAAGTTCAAAGACAAAAGCACATAGGTTGCTACGTACATACCATTTTCCCAGGTAGTTTGAAGGGAGGAAAAGGATGAGGTATAACATGCAGAGTATGCCTGAAATAACTGCTCATTCAGTACATTTATAAACATATTATTTAATTGAATTTAAAATGGTATTCTTAAAGAATGAGTCACCTGGACCTGAATGCAAGTGAAGACGACACTTTATACTACACTGACAAGATCTGGGTACAGTGTGAATACCCACACTGTACGAAATGGAGGCTGGTTCCAAAAGATGACAGCAGCTTGGACCAGGATTGGCCGTGGTACTGCCACATGAACCCTGACCCACTCTTCAGCCATTGCTCTGTACCTCAGGGCCCATTTCCAAAGGATTCTCTACTGAGGGAGCATGGGCTGAAGATGGTCTATTCCGAGCTGCCTGTTGGAAGCCTTGTTCTGGTCAAAGCAAGCACATGGCCATGGTATGACAGTGGTGAACAGATGATATAGTTTTGATTGTGAATGGACTATGAATTCAGTACTCAGTTGTCTTGGTTAGTACTAAGTTTAGGTCACTCACTGTGAGTCTTGTTAACCCACAGGTGGCCTGCCATTCTGAGCCCTGATCCATTTTCAGAGGAATATGTTGGGCGTGACAATGAAGGCTATGTGGACAAGTATCATGTAGAATTTTTGGGGAACCCACACTCCAGGTTCTGGGCCACTGCAAAGAAAGTGGAGCTCTTCAAACCTCCGAGCATCACAGTAATATGGTTTATTTAACCTTACAGATGTTCATAGTGAATAGTTTGTACAGATTCAGATAAGATTTTCAAACTTGTGGATAAGATTTCAAACTTGTTTTCCCTTAGCCCAAAAACTTGAAGGCTGCGCTGAAGAAGTCTTATGATACGGCTATTGAGGAAGCTTTGAGGATGCAAGACCTGGGATGTCAAGAGAGGCTACAGATGTGCCACTTCAAGCCGATGGAACGTAAGAACACTTAAAAAGGACCTCTACATGGAATCAAAGCAATGTCTTTCAACATGTCACAACTATTCATACTCTAGAATTTGTAAGATCTTATTTGTGTTTGCAGTATTTGAAAGAGATCTGTACTCCCAAAGTAACAAATTTGCCAAAGTACATTGTTATTTTTTGTTTTGTTTTGTTTTTTGAGAGGAAGAGGAGGGAAATAACGGCCCCTCTCTGATTTGTTTTGTGAACATGTTCAGTGCATGCGTTTAATGGTTCTCTTTGTCAGTACAGTGTTGTGTCAGGCCCAGAGTTTAATGAATGCAATAGAGAAGATGATCAGACAGTGCAACACAGAAAGCCCTTCAACCCTGCGGATTTGTACAGCTAAAGGAAAGCTTGTAAGCAAAGTGTGTAATTTCATGACAAAATAATGTGAAAATGTGGAATAGTCGAAGGATCTGGAATGTTTTGAAATGCAGTTTGCTTGTGCTGCTAGAGCAGGGCTACTCAACCTTCAGTACACACACACACACACACACACACACACACACACACACACACACACACACACACACACATATATATATATATATATATATATATGTATATATGTATGTATGTATTTGTACTGAAATTATTGCATTAAAATTGACATTTTCTAACTTGTTTACTACTCCTCCTTACCTCTGAAAGACAGACTGATGCTCATTTGAAAAGTCACAGTAACCTTTAAAGAGCACAGATGTTTCTGATGTCTGAAAGGATCATTTCCTTCATTTTTCCAACAGCATGCTCTCACGTTTCGGGAAGTCTCTAGTTAGAGGGTAATTGCATTATTTGCCCTTTGTCTACTGTTTTGCTCTCTAATGTTAACATTACTATCTTCAGTGGAAAGAAGTGTTAGCTTATGCTGCAAAGACTGAGATGATCATTTTTGCCCCCCATTTTCTCGGAGTTAATCAAGATAATATGTGGGCCTTACTTTTTTAAAGTAAGAACATGTTGGTTGAAAAAAGTTAAGATCACCTTCGCATCTATGAAGTCTTACATTGTTTCTTTTAAAAGATGTTGTTCGGTAAAAATACTTGACCATAATAAAATCACACTTCCAGCAAGGTTTCTTTCTCTTTACATCTTCTAGCCTGTTTTATCGTGACAGCATGCTGAGCAAATGATGTAAAATCACAAGAGCTTTTAATGATTTGTTCATTTGAAGCATATGAATACTAAGCCTTTAGTATGCTCTCCAACTCATCACTCAGATCATGTTTAAGTGCCAGCAGTCTCTGATTTAATGGCATTAGCAGACAGGTAGGGGAAGATTTTTGTCTGTCAGCCCAGACTGGACTGGGTGTCCTTTCAAAGTCTGAAGGCAGCCTTTGATTGATATTTCAACATCTGAGCAGCCCGCCCTCAGATTAAGAGGAACCTGTAGTTGATTACTAGAATGACACAATGGGAGAATGTGTGATAGGAGATCAGTAAAAACATGTTACATATAGTAATGTTGTCTGACAAGAGGCAGGAGAGATTTGTGTTATGAAAAACAGGCAATAAAAGTTGTATTAGTATTATTCACTTTATGACCACAGTCACTGTATCTCTGAAATGAATTACTGTTATGCGCTGTTTGACGATTTTAATCAGGGATATCTCTTGTGTTGTTGTCAGGGCTGTACTAATGGAACAAAGAGGAAATTGACACCTGTACTGCGTGAATGTGGTGACTGCAGCATTGTGGAAACTGAAGACACTATGATTATCGATGGTTTCAGGTTTGTGAGTTCTGCTTGTGCCGAAGGTTTGATGTCACCCAACCATGTCGCCCAAGATTCAGCCTGCTCAAAGGAGCATCACTAGATAGTTTAGAGAGATTTGTCTTTTGGTTTTCAGTTACTTCACCTTTAAATTGCTTTTATGTCAAACTGATAATTAACAGAGAAATCTTTTCTTTGATTCTGAGTGATTAAGTCATCATATTGCTTGATTGTATTTTCTCATGCTTTCTCCATTATAAAAGATGTTTAGATGTTGTGTTAATTCTGAATAAAATCAGGGAAACAAACTGGATGTATCAATGTGTAATGATTCAAAATTAAGACTGTAATATGGTCCGATTTATTGTTACCTTTCAGAAATGAAATGTTGAAGTGAACTGTGACAAGAACCTACGTTTCTGACAAATGGAGATTACAGATTGAAATTGAGCTGGAAAAGTGACACCAAAGAGCAGTAGTGATAAATGACTGTTGTCCAACTTTATGTAATAAACACCCAAATAAAGGCAACTTGATTCATGGCTTTAGAGTTTAACCCTAAAAATAATCAAGAATATGGTGTCATTGCTGTTATGTAGTGTGACTTTTGAAAGATTCACATTGATTACCATAAAATCACAGTGTCTATTAAATTTCTCCAACAAAGTCTTAGTGATTATTAGTATAATCTAATTGTCATCACCTATGTTAGCTTGGTTTAGCGGATACTAAACCAACTCTAATTCTGTACCACTGAGTAGCCACTAGATGGAACACAGAGGACAGAAATGCCTTAAATAGATGTTGCAACATGACTATTTGGCTGTTGATAGTACTCATTGCTAACAGAAACTGAAAGTTAACTCCATGAGTAACAGTTTTTAGGTCAAACTGCCATCACTGCAGTTGCCCCAGTAATAAGACACTACAAATCAAAGCCGTTACCAAACCAAAGAAGGTGTCTGTTGAGAATCATACGTCATATACCTTTTCTGAAACAGCATTAATAACACTCAGGTTCTGAACTGATTTTATTAAACTCGCTAAATCTGTATTTCATAAATGAGAAAAAAAGTTTACCTATTATTATTATTATTATTATTATTATTATTATTATTATTATTATTATTATTATATTTGCCTCTTATTATCTATCAGGATGCTTTAAAAAGGATTTGATAAAAAAAAAAAGTTGAGTT
The DNA here is from genome assembly GCF_902362185.1 of Chanos chanos. Classification (NCBI taxonomy): domain Eukaryota; kingdom Metazoa; phylum Chordata; class Actinopteri; order Gonorynchiformes; family Chanidae; genus Chanos; species Chanos chanos. The sequence goes on from NC_044502.1 coordinate 33,532,002, forward strand.
TGGTGTGGTGTATGGATGCATCTGCCAATTATTTTTTTACTTTAATTTTTCAATTATAATTGATTTTCAGGTACTTTTTTATGTTAAGGTATTTGTGAACTGTTTATTTGTCTCTTGTGTTCCTTTAAGCAGTATTGGGACTGCTTGTGTGTAATAAGTTATGGCCCTTATTAAAGAGTTCTGTTTTCTTACTACCAGTTGAGTTCCGACTTCAGTGTACTTTCATTTCACAACAACTTGTATGAGAAAAGAACTTGAGAAATCATTTAAAAATAACAAGTATGACTCATCTCCTGTTCTGGGTGATGTGTGTGATGGACAACAGCTATGTTAGCTTGCTTCCTATAATTAGCATACATGTATTTTCAACGTTTCTTGGCTTGATCTTATGTTCTGCATGCAGAGCTGTGCACACAAGGCATAAAGCCTTCAATCACCCAGACTTCCTTCAGTGTTCATCTCTTGCAATTCATTTCGCCTAATTCTCTCGATGTACTCAGGCATGTGCACAGATAGACCCCAGGTGGTGCTCAAGCACCTGCCCTGTTGGCCTCTGACTAGATAAGTGCCCTTTCAAGACCTTTTTTACTATTTCTTTTTCTAATTTTACATTTAAGCTTTTCAATTTGGCCCATGGCATCAATCCTCAGTTAAAAGCGTGCTGTAATGCCCGATAGCTGCGCTTGCCACAACAATTAACGCACGCAAATCAAGTGCTTTGTGGAGCAGCATTCACGTCTCCTACCTTGACCTCCCTTCATTGGGTTACAGGTAGGTAACGATAGTAGGGCCGGATCATGGTCCCGTGGGCACATGTCCTTTGGAGCCACTGACAGTTACAGTCTGGTGAGATTTACTGTTGCAATGTATCGACTCTTTCACCAAGCAGTCTTACCCACTAAAGCATGCCCAATGTTGCATTGTTTTCTTTGCTGTTGCCTGTCCTTGTGATAAATGTAGAAGTAGTGAATGCTAACAACCATTGTCTCTGTGTGAATTGATAATTTTGTAGAAATCTGTTGAGTATTAAACATCTGCATGTGTGTATGGGTATTGAAATAAATAAACATGTAAGTAAGTAAAAGATGTGCTACTGCATGTAACTTTATTTTTTATAAATAATTATGAAAGAGGTGCCCTGCTTCCCAAAATGTCTGTGCATGGCCTTGTCCTTACAGAGGGTAAATCTGTCCAAATGGTTCACCCACATTATCAGTGAATGTGTATACAATTAAACTTTACTCCCCTGTCAGTGCTAGTCCTGGCTGAAGTGCGTTCAGCACGTATAACAGTAGCTTTACAGCTTGTCTGTCGGGTTCCATCCTCATACACATCAGAGCATACTTAACGTTAGCACGTGCAGGTGCAGTCATGTAAAACTTGGACCATAACTAACTTTCTGTTTGTTGCAAACTTGCCGTTTGCCGTTATAGAGTTCCCCTTACTGGAAGGTCCACACCTTCTAATTCTTTTACAGTAAAATCATGATGGAGGGAGAGGAGTTGGTTGTGAAATGTATTGCAGGAGTAGCTGGAGCCACGATACAGGTCACCAAAGGACATGTGCCCACTGGCCCCAAGGGACCATGATCCAGCCCTACTATCGTTACCTACCTGTGACCCAATGAAGGGAGGTCAAGGTAGGAGACGTGAATGCTGCTCCACAAAGCACTTGATTTGCGTGCGTTAATTGTTGTGGCAAGCGCAGCTATCGGGCATTACAGCACGCTTTTAACTGAGGATTGATGCCATGGGCCAAATTGAAAAGCTTAAATGTAAAATTAGAAAAAGAAATAGTAAAAAAGGTCTTGAAAGGGCACTTATCTAGTCAGAGGCCAACAGGGCAGGTGCTTGAGCACCACCTGAGGTCTATCTGTGCACATGCCTGAGTACATCGAGAGAATTAGGCAAAATGAATTGCAAGAGATGAACACTGAAGGAAGTCTGGGTGATTGAAAGCTTTATGCCTTGTGTGCACAGCTCTGCATGCAGAACATAAGATCAAGCCAAGAAACGTTGAAAATACATGTATGCTAATTATAGGAAGCAAGCTAACATAGCTGTTGTCCATCACACACATCACCCAGAACAGGAGATGAGTCATACTTGTTATTTTTAAATGATTTCTCAAGTTCTTTTCTCATACAAGTTGTTTTGAAATGAAAGTGGAGTACATTGAAGTCAGAACACAACTGGTAGTAAGAAAATAGAATTCTTTAATAAGGGCCATAACTTATTACACACAAGCAGTCCCAATACTGCTTAAAGGAACACAAGAGACAAATAAACAGTTCACAAATACCTTAACATAAAAAAGTACCTGAAAATCAATTAAATTTGAAAAATTAAATAAAGTAAAAAAAAATAATTGGCAGATGCATCCATACACCACACCAAACTCAACTTTTTTTTTTTTTTATCAAATCCTTTTTAAAGCATCCTGATAGATAATAAGAGGCAAATATAATAATAATAATAGGTAAACTTTTTTTTCTCATTTATGAAATACAGATTTAGTGTGTTTAATAAAATCAATTCAGAACCTGAGTGTTGTTAATGCTGTTTCAGAAAAGGCACATGACATATGCCTCTTTGATTTGGTAACGGCTTCGATTTGTAGTGTCTTATTACTGGCAACTGTAGTGATGGCAGTTAAAAACTGTTAATCTTCAGTTTCTGCCAGCACTGAGTACTAACAACAGCCAAATAGTCTTGTTTCAACATGTATTTAAACTTTACTTCCCTGTCAGTGCTACTCCTGGCTGAAGTGCGTTCAGCACGTATAACAGTAGCTTTACAGCTTGTCTGACGGGTTCCACCCTCATACACATCAGAGCATGCTAAACGTTAGCACGTGCAGGTGCAGTCATGTAAAACTTGGACCATAACTAACTTTCTGTTTGTTGCAAACTTGCCATTTGCCGTTATAGAGTTCCCCTTACTGGAAGGTCCACACCTCTAATTCTTTTACAGTAAAATCATGATGGAGGGAGAGGGGCTGGTTGTGGAAGGTATTGCAGGAGTAGCTGGAGCCGCGATATAGATCAGCATCTAGCCACAGTCCAAAGTGTCCTCTGTAAAAAAAAAAAAAAAAATTTAAAAATTTAAGTTTTGACTTCTGTGAGTACTTCTGAATGGCATATGTATGGTCATAGATATCTCAGTATTACAGTAGCCATTATAGACTAAGCAGAAATGTGAAGAGCTTAAATAACGAGGACTGGAAAAGATAAAATAGTTTGATTGCTCACCCTCCTGCTCCCAATTGTAGAGAGTCAAGGAAGCCCTTCACAAAATAGGAGTTTTCCCCGCTCCAGCGGAACATCTGTGTGATTAATGGGATTAATGATACTGTTATTATCATTCTGAATCAGAACAACACGCAGTAAGGTCACTGAGAAGAGACGCAGAATTATAAGTGAAGACAAATCCAAATGGAGCTGCATGTACCTTCAACTCTGGGCTGAAGCTGTAGAGGAAGGTTTCTCCTGTCCCATAACAGCAGTCACTCACTCTGAACGGATGTGAAGAAAATGCCCCAAACACCTGTGGGAGGATGATGGAGGTTGTTAACCTTTCTCTCTCTTTCCATTAGACATCTCTCTATTTGGCGCTGCAGATTTTGAACATTTAAAGAAATGCTAGTGGAGATTCATTAATATTTTGAAGAAATGCTGATATATGTGTCTTAAAACATGTGCTTCAATAGATATAATTTATGTCTGTATGTAACGCAACATTTTATGAGTTTATGAAGGTTTGTTAAATGTCTCATCATTGTAGTACTGCTTTTTAATAAAGGAAGGAAGGTCAAAATCTCCAAATGTAATCAGTTTTGTTGAGATGTCTATAAGTGCAGCAATTGCTATCTTCAGCTGATATTGTTGTAGGTGAATCTACCTGATTTTCCATGTCTTTGATGACCAGTAAGACAGGTCTATCCAACTGTGCCATTTTTCTGTAGAGACTCTTCAAGCTAGTACCATGCTCTGCAGTGCTGTACACCAATCGCCATGGATATCCCTGTGTCCGTGGAGGTATTTGATTCGCCAGCTACAGAGAAGGAGATATTACCAATAAGGCAACTGACCTCTGACAGCAAAGGTTTTTTTTTTAATTCCACAACACCGGTGTTTTATTCTGGATCTTTCGTAGTAAAAAGCAAAAATCAGTGTAACTCACAGCAGCGAGATGGTGCTCGTCCAGGACGTGACTCTTGTCATGGAGTTCAGGCAGCGGATCCTCAGACTCCTCACCTTCACAGCTGCAGACACTATGACGCCGTTTTGCTCCCCCTACTGTGATTATCTAGATAGGAGTGGTAAAAAAAAATATCCAGGTATTAAACTTGAGCTAAATTAAATGTACAACCAAAGATATAGTCAAAAGTGATATTGCATCACTCATTCAACTCACAGATTGTCTAGCAGAACCAGAAAAAAAAAACTTCTTATACACTTTCTCTTCTCTTCTCATTCCACAAACCCAGTACAGTGTAGAACTATTTCAGTGAGTAGTCATTGCTAACTGCACAGAGATTGTCTCATCTAAATTAACCAAATGAAACTGTACTAGCAGACAGGCAGTGCATTTACATGGTCTAACATCAAACCACTAAAACAAAAACTTGTATGTGATACTTGCAATGCACATTTAGAAGCCATAATGAAATAACACAAAAGGATCACTGGTGTATTGTGATTCAGTTTCAAATTTTGACGTATCCATTATGTACATGTACAGTCATTTACATCCAGATACATTCCAGATGTAAAGGATAGATTTGCGCAACAGAGACAAACACCTACCTGCACATAAGGCTCCTCAAACTTTTTTGCAAAGTACAGAATCTTCATGTTTTCTGCTAGTGGCTTCATATTGCATGTGCTCTGACTAACTGCTCCAATGTATGTTTTAAGAGAGTATTTGTTGTCAGTGAATGGGGAACCCACATTTATGCTGTTCATAACATCATTTCCCACCACCAAAAATCCGACTGGGCGGATTTTTCCCACATGTCCCTGCCCATGTGAAATCAACAGGCTACCTCAGTTACTACTCTAGTTTCGTTCTTCAGAAAAAGAAACATCAAGTAGAGGAAGTGAGACCAAATATGGAGAGAGCAAAAGTGTTACGCTGAAAGCCCAGAGAGCTCATTTGTGAACTCCATCTGCTTGTATGCTGTTCTGTATTTTCCACACATTGTTTATTTTGAGGAATTACAGAGGGATGATCTAGAGGATCTACACTACAGATACATCCATTGTGTCAGTTGTAGGAAATGTGTGAAAAATAAGGACTCCGCTCACCTCCCAGTTTTTGGGTTCTGGGTTGCTGAATAAGTTGTTGATCGCTGCGAGCTTATCCTCCTGTAGCACAAGGAGATTTTGGTTTTTGGTTTGATTTGTATAGATGTCTGGTGACCACTGAACAAAGAAAGTATAGAGGTGGTCCACTCTGTAAAACCAACAAAAAGGATGTTAGGTCCAACCACATTCATTTGTGAAGACAAAGCCCCAGTGTGCTTGGCCAGTTTACTGCTTATAAGCATGTAAATGTGAAACGAGAAATGTTAAAGTCAGACACTTTTTAATGCTTTTGGACAATAATCAGTAGCCTATTGTCTTAAATTCAGTACGATTCATTACAAAGCCAGGAGGTGAGCATGTGGACAATTACGCAATAGGTAATTTGAGATGCATGTGTGCAGGAGTTTTCTCTTACTGTTCCGGTTTCGAAGAATTCATTTTACCGGACAAATTTGAAACTTTGAAACGCGTCGTATGCAACGAGGTGTTATTATCGTACAGTCTACGTACATCAAACTTGATGTCATACCCAAGTTTACTAGGTCCATGTCGCATAGTGTGGCTTGCAATAAATTTATAAGATTGCTGAAATCTAACTGTCTGTAGACAATATTAACGAAAACCCTGGTGAACATGAAGTATAAGCCAGGTTTGCGTTGGCAGGCGATGACAGTAGTTTCTACTGTTCTGATCTAAACAGATTATTATCTCTGGAAACAGGCAGCCACATGCACCGGTCAGATCTGAATATCTGTGTCCTGCAAACAAAACTCTGCAGTAAAATCAACTTAAACTGAATGATTTTTGAGTTATGCGTCGGTATCTTAATATTATTTCAGACACTAAGATATAAGGCTTTAAAAAATTCTTGTTTAAGTAAACAAGTATTCTTCATATTCTCTTTCCAGCTGTATTTTACATAGGCTACATGTTATAGAAGTCCTGCTACTTACTCTCCCACACTGTAGGCGACTCCCATTGTGTCACTCCCAGCAGGTGAAAAGAAAGAGTACAAGGTAAATGTAGGAGATGAGGAATGGATTTGTAGGTATTTGCAGTCTCAGTGTTGTAGAACCATACTTGTCAAATCTATCCTGCTGTCCCTTGTATTTTATACTAGAACTTTAGCTGAGATAAGCCTCTTTGGGCAAAGCCCTCCCAAAAGGTTTGTCAAGGCCAACTATTGTGGCAGATTTCACAACTGGGTTAAGGACCTAGCTGGATGATATATTAACTTCACCTGCTAGGCTCTATAAATTGGATGAGGTTCAAAAAGTCATTTTGTGTCAAAGGGATTCTCATGCCAAAGAGTTAAAGTCTTGTCCTAGAAAGCTATCGTCTAGGCATTTTTATTTTTAGTAGCAGCTTTTACAAACTGACTTTTAATCTGATGTCTATCACTAAGCAAAAAAAAAATAAAAACGCATTCTACATCAAATGAATGGATCCATTGTAAAATTTGATGAACATGCTCCCCAGCTCCCTCCCGTTATTTCTGATCAGAAGACGTACAGTCGGACCTTCAGAAAAAAATCACAGTCACAGGTTATTACATGGACAGAAGTGTCATCTAATCTTTAACTTCATGACATTACATTTTCAGGATATTGCCTCAACTTGGCCTGGTAATTCAGACACTCTGTAAGGTTTTTTTTTTTTGATGTTTCATACAACAATTCAAGGAATTCAGCCAGACACAATACCATAAGAAGATAAACTTCAACTCTACCCCAATTACCACTAATGTGAAAAACGCTGCACAAATTGTTCTTCTATGTCAGTAAACAAGAGATTACACAATCTTTTTAGCACAACACTCACATCAAAATCCACAAAGGAAATGCACTTTTTCATGGAAACCACACTTGACAAGAAAGCATAGCATGCAATAAACACTAAGCTAAACGAATTATAACATCGGGTCATACATGTTTCTGCAGTACTTTTTTTTTTTTTTTTTACAAAAGCAGTTTGAATAACTCAACTGAAATGCATCTGACAACAATACATAAAACAAATTTGAATTATGCTTTAAAGTGTGAGTTATAGCATAAACATCGTTCTTTCTCTTTTGTAATATCCACCATGTTACGCTGTCACTATGGGTTTCTACATAACTAGACCATATATGTCACATCCTTTACATTGTTTCTTGCTTCCTCAATTTTAACATCAATAATCAAACAAGCTCTTCACACGTTTCTTTTTGCTTTTTTGAACAACTGTGAACAGAATACCTATCTGTCCATTTCTACATATCTGATGAATGAAAAGGGCTGTAGTATTGTTACATGCCCTGACAAACTTGTGGAAGTACATTATACCACAGGAAATTTGAGTCTTGTCATAGGAAGTGCACAGTGCGTGAATTCCAGAATGTTCCAAACCTAATCTATTGTTTCTGTGTAAAGCTTCTCCTTACTTCATTTACCACTCTGCTAATGATTTCTTGGTTCTTCCTCTGCAGGATATTTACAAAAAAACACAAAATATCAGTCTCAGAAATAACCAAGGGAGTGGATGTACCTGCATTACCAGTTCAGTAATAACCAGTGAACTGTGAAATCCACATAGATGATGCGTGGTAGGGTTGCTGTTTGAAAACTGCTTGTAACGATGGCAAATATACATCAGTCTGGTATAATGATGCCAAAACTTGGACCTCTGTGTAATGCAAAATATAATGTCATCTCACAAGTTGTTTTCTACTCCTACATTTTCCTACAGCAAAGGTTAAAAGGTCAACATTTGGAAAAACCCAAAGAAGACTTTCAGCCCACACTGGCTGCTCTCAACTTATAAGCAAGTAACTGTATGAGAAGCCCTATTATCAGAGTTACTTGATCCGATTATATTTCTCCACAGTGGAATTAATCATGAAGACTATGTAACCACTTAAGGCAACCAGTTACACTGTATGATGCAAACACTGTCTCATCCATTGATGTCTCCTCCCCCATTGGTCTTCCCATGCCCCAAAAACATTTCCACATATATTGCTCAAGTCAAATATCTTCCCTCCTGAATCAGTACAACTAAAATTCTTTCAGGCTTTATGAGAGTTTTTAGAAAGTGGAGTGGAATTACATTTCCTTCATTTTTCTTCAAGAGGAATGATCAAATATTCCGACAGAAGCGGTAACAAAACAGCATTCCAAACAGGATAAAAAAAAATCAAAACAAACTAGTTTGATACTTTTGTTCTTAGAATTACAATCTGGTTGCAGGTCAGGTAGAATGCTACCTTTTTCTCTCAGACGCTGACTAATTCTCCCTATAATTGCTCATTTAGACTGTTCTCATTAGAGTGGCAGGATAATACAGTTGTTTTTGTGCTCAAAGACTTACTGGTTTAGTCCAGATAGACAACTTTCTTTGCCAAAGTTTAACTGACATGAGGCGGGGGAGATCATTATGTTAGAAGCATTATGTTATATTAAAAGCATAACAAATAAGTTTAACTGTTACACAGAATTAGAGCATTTTAAACAAGCTACATAAATTAGGTAAAACCAAGATATTGCATAATTACTATTTGAATAGTTTATGGTGAGATTAATGACGTCCTATAAATGTATATTTTTGAATATACTAAATAAACGAACTGGAGTGAGCTGAATCTCATTTTAATCTCCTGCAGTGTTAAAATGAGAGTAGTTAAGCAGTATGTAACCCTCCCTTATGCCTGACAGTCATGCAGTATCTTTGACCTAGCTGAGTTCACTGGTTTAATGAGCTATGGTTGAGAATGCCCTGCCACTGTCCTACTTAAAAAACTACGAAGCTCACCTACATCAATAGCATGTGTATGCCCACACTTCTGCAAGGTTTCCTTTGCTTTGTGGTGGAAAGTCTTTCACCGGAAAACATAATTTTGCACGTCAATGATACTGATTTTTTTTTTTTTGCTTCCCACAACAACTGCACAGCTAAAAATAAAATTCTCTAATGAACTTTTATGTTTGTGTCATTCTCAAGCATTTCCTGTGATTTCGTGCTGCATGCCATGCGTTGGTTATGGTCATGTTTAAGCAGAGAACAATAACAGTATGATGAATTTCCTCAGAATTCAGTCTCAGTCCCTCTCACACAAATACCACTCTGTAATAAAATTATTTCTAGATGTTTCTCTTGGATGTTGACATATGTACAAACAACTCTTAGCAATTATAAACATCAGTCACAACCAGTAGCAATTACAACCATTCCTGTGTGTGTGTGTGTGTGTGTGTGTGTGTATGTGTGCGTGTGTACGTGTGCGCTTGTGTACGAGGGAGGTTATTTGAAAGTTAATGTTTTGAAGGTCAAAGTGTGTCCAAGTCCCGTTTTACACGTCGCTCACAATTTGGCAGGGCTACACTTCAGGTTGTTGCACAAGGCAAATCAAGTCCAATGAGTCCGTTTTGGAACAGCCCCCATGCACGTAGTGAACGTGATTCTCATTCACTTGTTTATAGGACATGTTATCTTTTATCCATTCATAAACGTGTAATCATGTTTATATATCATTTATGGTTTAACACTCTTGTTGACTCCTTGTAATATTGAGATCATAATATTCTTTAACATAATACATACCTTGATTTAAAAAGTTTTGCCTAAAATTCTTACCGGGATTTTGAATGGCAGTGAAATCAAACTCTCCAGTCATTTGTGAGAATGACTCTTATTGCAGTGGGCCAATTTCCGTAGCTGTGGTGTGTGTATTGTGACTAATTCAGTTTCAGAAATTCTCTTGAATGTTCAGAGCACATACAGAGGTTTGCGGTGATGAAAGTAAAAAGAAAAAAAAATTCCAGATGATTAAGGCTTTAAGGCTCATATTTCCGTAGAGTGTTCAGATGTTCAACACACAGCTATTTCCTCCCTGCCAGGTAATTCCACTTTTAGGTCATCTCTTGCAAGAGGATGAAATAAATGTTGTCAGATGTTATAAGTGAAATTACGACCATCCAACGAAGGGTCAAACTGCACCGACCAATCCAACGTACCAACCAACCAAATAACCAAAGTCGAAGCCTTTCTCAGGTATATGTTTGAGACAATACAGAACAAGATTTAGGCACAAAATCCTGATAAACCCATTCTGTATATTACAATATACTAAGCAATAGATTAGGATTTTTATGTTTATTTTATGTACAGACAACAATGAAAGTTGTCTGTTGAGGAAAACAGTGTCTTATCAGGCCGCTATTCGGTCGTCCATCTAAAACTGCAGTTAATCTGTTAAAGTTTAAGAGGCATTTTTAAGCCATGGATTAGCTGACACAGCATTGTGACTTTCCACAGACATGGTGCCATGGCCTAATAGTTTTACAGTGCAGTGATTTATTTCCAAATTTCAGCTCCTTCATTTCCACCAATACATCTTGAGCAAGAAAGCTAGAAGAATAAAACAGGTCAATTCATGTTAAGGTAAAAAAAAACTAAATTAAAAGGAGAAAGAGAAACTTCCATACTCCTGAGACTTCATCGTATCTTCCTTATGATTATCCGATAAAAAAAGAAACTAAGAGTGACACTGATTCAAATCGTAACCACTTTCTTTCAAAACAAGTTGAAAAATGATCTTATGCATATAGTAAAAGGAGCAAAGTCTAAAATGGATGTCGATGACCAAGCCGTATAAATGTGGAGTTTTGGTATGTTCAGTACAATATTCAGTACAACATGCGACAGAGAGTGTGCTTACATGTTTCGGAATTCTCTAAATACAATCTTTTTTGGAAAACAGCAGCAGGATACAAAACAACTCATTTTTCAGTGTAGTTATGAAACTAAACCCTTATGAAAGAGTGTTAACCAGAGGGAACATGGGAAATATCCTGTCTAAATACTGAGTTACATACTGCAGATTAGGATCAAGGGAATGAGGAGTGAGTTGTTACACAGTCTATTTCTGAAATTTCAGGATTTAGAGTTAAACTTAGAAATGTTGCATTCATTAAGTCATCAGCACAAGATGTATTTTCCCTCTATAATTCAGAAACGACATAGGTTCTGCTATTTGGACATTGTGTGGCTATTTTGAATAATGTTTCAGTATGCCCTTTAGCGTGTTCACGTACATAATAACACTTAAATTACCTTTGAAAAGTTGAAAAATTTAGAATGTCAAGATTCAAGTGTTTGGACCGATAACACTGGATGCCCCTCAGCCTTGAAATGACAATAATATGATTCCTTCATATTAAACAGATGAATCACATCCAATGGACAGACCAACTGTTACAGCCCTCATTTCCAGGAAGGGTGGATGAGTTAGACTGTCTGAAGAGCTCCATCTAGTGGTGATTACTTAGAATTTGTTCCTCCCTCTACATACTAACTGACCCCCCTCCACTCTCAAGATATGATTCGTTGGATTTGAACACAGAGTCTATTTTATTTTTTAATTGCTAAGGAAACTTAAGACTAGAAAAGGAGAAAGCAAAGGTGGGGGATTAATCCGATTTTCTGTTCACAAAATTCAAATTCATTAAAATGGCCAACAAAACTGCCTAGGGTTTAATCCCAGTGAAATTAATGTAGGCTAGTCCTCACACTCTTCACTCAACTATCTTTCTAAAGATACACTCTATATGACCCCACACTTGCTGCTTTCAAATCCGAAAAGCCACTGCAGAAGTTACATACAGTTAAAGGTCTCCCATCATGTGTGACCTCACATACTGGGAGGAATGGGGACCATGAAAGGACAGGAAGCGTTTCTCCTTGAGAACTAATTGCCCATTGAACATGTCAAAAGAATGGGATTAACATCTGATTTCTTCATTATATGTTCCATAATTGGTCCCCATGCTGTGTGCATTACTGAGGGTTAAGTCGTGCATCTATCAATAAATAAGACAATTATAAAAATCAGTCACTATGTTTCTGTTGTTTCTTTCATTTGTCTCGGTGTATTATAAACAGAGACAGTTTTGTTCTTTTTCAAAATGAAATTCGTTTAAGTCCACTGAGGAATCAGGACACCCTAGAAAAATAAAACGTTATACACCCTAATCTAAATAATTATTTGACTTTATGTGCAGGCTATTGTAGATGCATCAATGTCTTTCCTTCCCAAAGCACACAGGCATTAGCAGAGATAAGACACACATTCAAGCATATTTTTGTCCCATTATAATTCTATCCTGAAAGCAAAAAAAAGTGATTTCTGGAAATATTACAAAACGTTAAAAAAACAACAACAACAGGTTTGTAGCTATTTTATCAACATCTAATCATGTAAATCCATAGTTTCTGACGCCATGCCATTCAGGTAGTAGGGCCGCTTCTAAGTTAGGGACCTTAGAAATGTCAGTAAAGCAGATCTGAAATCAATGTTCAAAATGGAACATTTCACAGGAAGACAAAAGAATTACAAAAGTGTTATCATATGGACCCTAAAGGATAAACGGACACGTGTTTATTTTCTAAATTCTTGCCAAACAGTTCAAATTCTGACCCTTAACAGTGTGGGTCGATGAAGGAGCACAGTGTGTGTCCTTTGGTTGTACTCAACGCCAGGATTACATTCGTCAGCGAGAAAATTCCATTTGGCAGCTTAGCTGGCTGTTCTTCAAGAAAGGATTGCTTTTGTGATTTCTGTCTCCATAGGAGGTATTCTTCAACAAAAGTATTTAACAGTGCCTCCTCTGGTGAATGCAGCTCAGTTGGCATTTGAAGCAGTGAGTGTAATATTTCAGAGTAACTGGACCCGGGTTCTGGAAAAGCGGTAAGTTTACGATTCTGTAAGAGCTCCCTTGAATATGAATGTTCCCCATATTACGTGGATTTAAAGGGGAAAAAAAACAATGTTACACACAATTATTACCTCCTTATGGATGCATTACTTGGTTGTTTAATGTTTTTACTTTGAACAGATGAACGGCATTACTTTCTTTTCTCTGCTTTTTGGGGCAAGAGTTCTCTCATTCCGCTTTGATGAGTTGACTCAGTTTGTAGACAACCATCAAGAGGAATACATAGAGGTATGAGTTGGACATGAGTTCTGTGAGGGTTTTTTTTTTTAATCTCAGAAAAATATTGGTTGCTTTTGCATGCTGCGAAGACATATCTGGAATATGTTTTTAGAACATGTTTGCAGAGGTATGACTTTGTCATGCGAAAATGTTATGAGTTTATGTGATTGGATTTTTGCATTAGGCTTTGAGGCAGTGGGTTGCTGTGGAAAGTGACTCTAGTGATATAACAAAGAGGCCAGAGTTACACCGTATGATGGACATGACAGCAGAGAAACTGCGTCTTATGGGAGGGAAAGTGGAGCTTGTTGACATTGGAAAACAAGAGGTGAGAAAAGGTCTTTGAAGGTCAAAGCCATAACTAGAGTAAAAAGTGGAAATATTGATATTTTATTTGAAATGCATCCTATTTTTACCTGATTTTCTGCTTTATGGGACATTATGTTGATATTTCTGATAATTCTGCTGTTTTTTTTCTAACATTTCTGTTGTTTTTGTGTTTTAAAGAAAGTGAAAAGTCCAAAAAGCTTTTGTTCATCAGTTTCTTACTCAAGTTGTTTTCTTCCACCGGCACAGCTGACAAATGGTGATGTAATATCTTTGCCAAAAGTTGTAACTGCCCAGTTTGGTAATGATCCCAGTAAAGACACTGTCTGTGTCTACGGTCATGTGGATGTACAGCCGGCCAAGATAGAAGACGGGTGGGCTACAGACCCCTACAACTTGACTGACATTAATGGTAAGGTTTCCCAGTAGGAAATAATAGTAAGAACTAATCAATAGCACTTTTATTTGTGATACCAACATATCATTGAGCAAATAAAAAGAAGTCAAATATTCTACCTACATGGAAATATCATTTAAAGTTCAGATATATGAAGAAAACATTATTGTTATATCCTTAAACAGGGGGATATTTGTTTCATGACTTGGTTATGGTGTCTTAGGGTTTTTAAGATGTGATAGATACAGTGTAAGGTAAGCAGCAATACTTAAAATCCATATGCACAAACACAGAAGCTGTAGTGAATGTTAATCTGTGGTATGTATCACAGCTAACAAACACTCAAAGAGTCATATCAGAACATCAAATGTATGCTCTGTTACAATGACATTAAACAGTGGATGCTGTATGAATGATTTTTACAGTTCATTCCTGCATAGGCGGTACTTTATTTTATTCAAATGTGTAGCTTGTCTTCCCTTTCATTCAAATGTGCTTGTCTTTGTCTGTTTTCATTCAAAGGAAACCTGTACGGCAGAGGAGCATCTGATAATAAGGCTCCAGTGCTGGCTTGGATCCATGCTGTGGAAGCCTACCAAGCTCTTAACATTGTCAGTGTCTGAAAGATATCACAATAAACACAAAGCAACCATTTATCCCAAAATCCATCAGTTCACAAGGACCAACAAGTTCTAAGAGCTTATCTTACAGTGAATCAGTGATTTCAGTTTCTCAACTTGAGATCTTTTTTCTTTCTCAGGACCTGCCCGTTAATGTTAAGTTCTTAATTGAGGGGATGGAGGAGACCGGGTCCAATGGCCTGGATGCCATGATCATGGCTCAGAGAGAAACATTCTTTTCAGATGTGGATTACATTGTCATCTCTGATTGTGGCTGGCTAAGCAAACGCCCTGCACTGACCTATGGAACTAGAGGCAACTGTTACTTCTTTGCAGAGGTGAGGAATTCTTGCTCTCTGGAGATTTGCTCTGAGAACACGTTGTTAATGTGAGTCATTATCTCTCGCAGATAGAGGGGCCTAAGCAGGATTTGCATTCAGGCGTTTATGGGGGTACAGTGATCGAGCCAATGACAGATCTCATTGGCATTTTAGGTGAGTTCCTCTCACTGGAGTTTTTTTTTACATTTTAACTTAGACCCTGAAGTTCTTTTATGTTGTATTAACACGTGTAAGATTTACTTTTTGACCTCAGATTCCTTTTTTCATTGTGAGAAAGAATCAACAGTAGACTTGAGATGAATTTTATACTGACAATAATGGCACTGGTATCAAATATCTCTCTGGCAGACACTCTAATTAGCCCAAGTGGAACAATCCTTATCCCAGGGATCAGGGAAGCAGTAGCTCCCTTTTCAGATGAGGAGTGGAAGATGTATCAGGACATTGAGTTTGACATAGAAAATTATAAGGAAAAGATTGGCATCAGCCAACTCATGTACAGCAATAAGGTAAGTGGACAAAGGACAGAGGATGTCAGCTGATTAGAAAGATGAAGGCCTCATTCTTTTTCCTCGCTTACGTTGTCTCTGTCCTCTAGGTTGACTTGCTTGCTCATCGATGGCGCTACCCAACTCTGTCTATCCATGGCATAGAGGGTGCTTTCTCTGCTCCAGGCTCAAAGACTGTCATACCTGCTAAGGTCACTGCCAAGTTCTCTATCCGCCAGGTTCCTAACATGGACCCAGCGGTGGTGAAGAAACAGGCAAGCTGAATAACAGAAAACTTGGACTGACTACCTTTACAGAAGCTAAGCTCCTAGCACTAAATCACATTAAACTGATACATTTTTTTAACCATACATTGTAGGTGACGGACTACCTGCACTCTGTCTTTGCAAAACGGAAGAGCCCCAATAAACTGAAGGTGACCATGATCATTGGGGCAAAGCCCTGGTTGGCTGACACACAGCATACCTTGTATGAAGCTGGAAAAGCGGCAGTCAAGAGAGGTTGAAAAGAAATTTCATACACACTCATCCACAGTGGAACACAATAATCTTGATGGCTTAATCATTACACATTTTCCAAGACTCTCTGTAGTAATACTTTGTTTACATTTACATGTGCAATATAAAAGTTACGATATTGATACCCCATGCGTGTGAATATTTAGTATTTAACATGGAGCCTGACTTGATCCGTGAGGGGGGCACAATCCCTATTGCCAGGACATTCCAGGATGTGACAGGAAAGAGTATAATCATGCTTCCGATTGGTGGCTTTGATGATGGACTGCACTCCCAGAATGAGAAGATGAGCAGGTAACCATATAAGGTTATATTTTTATCTTGGCAGGAGTCTGTGTGGGTGTATCCAACAGAACACGAGCAATGGTTTAAGCTGTTTTGGTATTATGCTTGTCTTTGTCACCCAGGTACAACTACATCGAGGGCACTAAGCTGTTCATTGCCTACCTTCATGAAGTGGCTCAGATCCAGAAGACTTGAGCAGAAAATGCCATATTATTCTGCCGTTGCTGCCAGACCTATCAGATTACACGTGGTTCCGCCTGGACCTTGCTTTAGGGCAGTGTTTAAATTCTCATTAGCAGTCAACTGTCTCAAGTTTTATCTTTTTGATACTCTTTAATATGATTGAAAAAGAAAAGATTCCTGAACAAAATTACTGAGGGCATATTACCTTTCACCTTTCTCTCTCCTTAAATTTCTGTCTATTTACTTATAAATCCTAAATAAAGGGAGAGACCTTAATGTTTATATATTGTTAATACATTTGTTGACAATGAAAAAACATCTGACATGCATTGTAAGGGGAGACATTTGAACCAGTCCATTAAACAGGCCACAGCAGGCCTGCAAAATATTGGGGGAAAGTAAATGGAAAGAACAAACTATATCTTACATACTCCACACAGCAGGACTCCTTATAAAAGTATCAAGAACAATGCTCCTGACATTTTTGCTGAAACCTCTCATGGTAGGCCTATTTACTGTAAAATCTACCGGCTGAGCATAAAACATGAGTTACAGTTTATGTATGGACTGTAATCACACTTTTTAGTGTTACTGAATATACTGGCATATAATAGCAGGCAGATTTTCCAGAGGCAACGTTTAATGATCACAGAAACACACAGGTTGATTTCTTTCCAGAATCAAATGCAAAGCATATGAAGAATATCGCTGGTGTGTCAAAAATAAATCCAATTAAATATATTGTTCTTGTAAAGTGTAAAAGTGTAAGACTAACACATATCTAGCATTTTACGCCTTTCTATGTTTTAAAATCTCCACTCTTCAAGGTTAAGATTCAGCTAATCCGAACAATTCACAGGACCATATCATAGGAGGACTGTAAAACATATGTGTGGAAGAGCAACATATTCATTTTCAGAGAAGTATCAGCCACAGAGGGTTAGAAGGTGATGATATAATATTCTATTTTTAATAAACGGTTTCATTATCATTTATTTAACCTCAGCTACTACAGCAAGAAGCCAGAACAAGAAAATGAAATTTAACATAGCCTGTTCATTATTATGATTGCATTGTGATGAAATGCTGAGATATTGCTGTAGAAACCACAATGTCCTGTGGATTCACATGTTGTCATATTCCAGACTTCTCAGGAGCTTGTACAAAGCACTTCTACAACTCTGTACAGAATTTGTGCAATTACTGGGGCATGACAATACTAACAATCCAATTCTCTCTCCAATTCTCAATAATATTCCCATTTCAAGACACTACTTAGGTGACAAGCACAGTCATTAATGATCCACATTTCCAGTTAAGAATTTGAACAAAGACTGTACAAAACAATTGATGAATATTTATAAAGAGAAGTGGTACAACCCTCTATGTGATCACTCTCTATGAGAACCAGATCTGAACATGGATAGGAAAAGGAGGGATTTTTCTGTACCAGGAAGACTTTAAGTGACAAAACGAACAGAAAGGGTGAAGATGTATAAAACATTAACCCCCTGGGAATCCCTATGTTGAAAGCAGGGGTCCTAGCTCTGTTGCATCTGCAAATAACTCTTTCTAGAGAAGAAGGAAATTCAGAACAAAGTTTAACTTGTGCTTATTTCATAGTTTAATTGTACTTATTTCATAGTTACAGAAATAACAGTAGAATCAGGAAACATTCAGTCCAGTTTCATATGGACATTGCAAGAATTGGAAGACGATTGTTTATGATGCCACATATGCTACCACATCATTTTCTCATCTCCCTCATTTAAAATAAAAAGACTGCACAAATAATAACAGTTACATCCTTTTGTCTGACATTAATTAACCAAAATTATTTACAGAATGCACATCGTACACAGGATAAGGTTTATTACCCAAATGACCTGTTCGGTGTAAAGTGATGTTGGAAACAAGCCAGTGACGGTACGGATTCAGATTTGAAGACACTTCTCAGGCCATGTAAAAGCACGTGCTAGAGTAGAAAACTGTTCACAGAAATCGGGGTAGCACGATATATTATCGCAACGAAACACTGCTCTTGAGAACGTAGTGAAGCCCAGTACGAATGCTATGAAATACTCGAATAAACCGCTCAAAAGACGCCCTTCGTGTAGCACTTATGCTCAAGGCGAGATCTAAGTAAAACATTGCCCTATCATTCGAACTTGACGGACTTATAAATAAGCAGACTTATACAATATTCACTAACATGTCTAAATCGGTAAACTGAAATTTAAAAAAAGCACTCGAAGACTTGAAGCCAAACACAACACGCAGACAAATATATGCCTGGCTTGCCTCTCCTCTTCACCCGCTCTCTAGCACTCACAGCTGAGCTTGTGACGTAATGATCACACTACGGTACGCCATATGTGACTAAGAGCGAAAAGCGCGGACAGGGGAAATACTGGGCAAATTTTGGGTAAGAAACAAAAACAATTGTTCTGTTGACATACTGCACACATTTGCTTTCATATAAACGCATTGGGCACATTCTGAGCTATGTTATTTCTTCTACTTAGATCGTAAAACACCGTATTTTAAAGGTCGCATTTGGTTCGCTTTTTGGGCCTCTGTGCTGCCGTCGTTTTCCAGCCTAAGAGTAGATTAGCTCCGTTCCTTTTGCATTCTGATTGGACAATACTTCAGATTCTCTGACCTCATTGGGCAATTGACATGTCAGTCACTGTAATTCGTATCCTAATTTCAGAAGGAAGTGAAAACGTTATAAAGCTAGCTAGAAACAAACACAACTGGCTACTTCGTTTACAATTTGTTCATGCTGCGATGTAGTTGTCGTCGATACGTCCCTGTTCCGAATTAGATAGGGTGAAAGGTTGTTGATATTATGTGACCTGGTCCGATTGATATCGATAATGTTGAACGCTGTTGAATAGTTCAGCGCTAGCTTCATATTTCTGGCTAGTTAAAATAGCTCAGCAGCCAACCAGATCAAGTTCGGTTGATGTTGGATGGCCGAACTAACCTAGTTAGTGATCCAGATTTGTAAGAACGCTAACAGAACAGTTACCCGCTGCTAGCTGTTCTCCATTGGGGCCCTATCCATTAGTTTGCTAGCAAACTGAACTTCCAGTGGTAGAAGTCTGACTCGACTCATTTATGCCGCCAGTGGCTAACCACCTCAATTGCATTGAAGCCATTCCTGTGTATATTCAATTGCAAGCGGATGTACACCGCCAGTGTTGGCTACTCCAACAAAATAGTAGCAGGAATAGGTCTGTACCCCAGATCCAAGTCTCTTTGACCGTGGTGAATATAAACGATATTAGACCGATGCACGGGAAGTCTCTTGCAAACATTTTGTTCACTGCATCACTCCAGTGTTTTAAATAGTTAAAAAGACTTTTACTTGGTCGAAACAACCTAGTGTCGCATAAGGCCAGACATTTAAGTCTAGTTTATAAATCTCTTGTACACGTTCAGCCACTGTAGTGCATTCTGTTGAATAACACGTAAACAATAAAGCATGACATGAGCACAACGTATAATTGCTGTAATGCATTTGGTTTATATACGAACAAGTAAAATATGTTAAAGAAACATTTTTAGCCTTCCAGTTGGCAGATAACTCAATGTGGCAACATAACTGATGGGATTACTGTAAAAAAAAAAAAAAAAGAAATAAAGACATTTAAGAATATCTGTATGGAACTTGTAAGGGAAATTACCAGATGTTGCATGAAGGTTTTTTTTCTGACTGAAGAAACATGCACAACTTCAGTTAGTACAACTTTTTGTTTCTTTTTGTACTTGTTCTCCTTTCACAAACTAATGTTGCTGTGTTTGACCCCCTTTTCCTGAACTATGTTTAATTCTCTTAGTGACAGCGATCCATTTATTGATGGCTGGAGATTTGAGAGGAATTTTTCAGATATAAAGGGAACAGTTAATTGAGTGAGTGTTTTTAATTCAGAGCATCACATTTGGCAACACATACAGGTGATCTGATTCAAAGGCTTATAAGTTTAATGAGACTGCATATAAATTTTCAGAGGGTGCAAAAATGAGTTGTAATTGTGGTCAAGGTGAAGCAGAGTGCTGAAAGTCTTTTAGGACTGGTAATTGAACTCTTGGCATCAAGCTTTTAAACTTTTGACAGGTAGGCTAATTTATTGATTTTCCTCTCAAAGTTGATTTTTTTTCTTTTGTAGATTTAGCGATGTTCAAAAGAATTTGTCCAAGAACAAGTTTAAACACCACAGCCCTTCCATTTCTCTTCGAAGTCTAATCAGATTATTATCCTATATATTGCTAACTGATTTAATCAGCATTCTGTGTTTGAAAGTACAATTAATCTGAGATCTAAAGAATGGGGCTATGTACAATAATGTGACAGTTCACAGTATTTTTAAATTGCTGACTGAAGCATTAAAGTAGTAAGTTAAACATTGTATAATGATATATTACATCCATTTTTCAAAACTTAATTTACTCTTTAAACTCACAGAATTTGTCAGGCTGAAATCATACAAGAGAAACAATTTCTCACATTTGTGAGTTTTTTCTGTCCTTAAGCCTAGGTAGTGCTAGACATCTGTTGGTAATGAACTACAGAAGAAATGGGAAGATGAGAGCATCTGTTGAGCACTGTTTGACTGCTCTTCTCATGTTAAGTAATGTGAGAAGTTAACCTGAACTTTGTGGAGGTTTTTGAGACAGCCTATAAGCCCTCCTTGTTTGATGTACTGTCCAGTATAAGCTTTGCCCTGCATATTTCTTTTAGAAAGTCATTTGCTGTCTGTTCTCATCACAACATACATTTTGCTTCTGTGCTATATGTTGTAATACCCAATGTAGATGTTTGGTGGTTGTACTTGAGCATGATGAGACACATTTCAAGGCTAGGTTGAGAAAATGAGAGGTAACAAGCACTCTCCTGAAAGTGAAAAAAAAGGTTAATTGCATCCTGCAAGGAAAATGATCTCTTCTAAGAAAAATCATATTAAGTATTTTTTCACCATTTTTGGAACTGATCGGTCTCATTCTCGACTTTGATCAAATGTTAAGCACTAGAGGGCGACAAATCTCTAAACATCACAGTTGAAAAAGCAGTCCACGCGTCCAGTGGCTCACTTCTATCCTCTTTTTTTTTTTTCATTAAATGGGAAACTTTGTAATCCACTAAATTAAGTGTTATTCTTTTTTACAGGAATTGTGTCAAAGTCTAATGGACCCCTAAAGCTGTACCAATTCTGTCAAGAAGGCTGCCAAGAGAATGGATAGCTCAAAAAATAAGCGAAAATTAAGATCAGGGAAGAAGATAGAGGAAGACAAGGAGCGGGATGGAAGAGATTCCACTTTTGAGATGGAAACTAGTGAAATTCCATCACAACCCAAAAGGTCCAAAACTGATGACGTAATTTCTGATAGCACAGGAGCTGAAAAACATGAAGATGCTGAAGCTACAGTTCAGGAGGATTTGCGTGATGAGAGTCAGTCAGGTGCTGCTGGTTCGCAGGGGTCAAGTGCCGACTGTGTTTGCTCTCTATGTGATTTTGTGGCGAAAACTCCTACAGCACTGAAAATTCACTCTAAAAGGAAACATTCCCGCAAGGGTGCTGGCTCACAGAGTCAGCATATGTCCACAGAGAAAAGTGAAACAGTGGCGACTACATTTGAGCAGTCTCATTTGCTGCAGCAGAAGGCACAGACCAAAGAATCAGGCACTGATTGTAATGATCAGTTAAAAAACAAATGCACAGATCAGTTAACTCAAAGTGAGACAATGGCACCAGAAAAACATTCTAAAAGCTTGGCAGATGAAAGCCTGAGTCCTACCAAGATGCTTTTGGAAATGGTTGACCCAACTTCAGTGAAAAATGATGCAGCTGGTGAAAAGATGAAGGAGGTTGATAAAGGCAAAGAGGCAAATCAGGCCAGACCAGATTGTAGTTCAGATGTTAAGGAGGGGTCTAAGGCCAAAGTGAATGATGAGGAGCAAGGTGGGCTTGCCCAAAAAAGAACAAGCAAACGGTGTCCAAAGCCAAAGGTCCTGCTTGCATGCACCTATTGTGACCATGAATTCCGAGACAAACCCAGTCTGGAGACACACGTCAAGAGACGACACACCAAAGAAATGAATTACTTCTGTGAACTCTGCTCATATTCTTGTATGGCAAAGTGTGATTATGATAAACACTGTCTCAGTAATAAGCACAAAAGAAGAATGGTTGAGAATAAGGATGTTTCAAGCCCAAGTCACTTGCTCTCTGAGGATGGTGATGAGCAAGAGGACCAGAGGGTTCAAGGAGAAGGATCTTCACCAACTTTGATTAGAGCAGTAAAGCGCACTGCAAGTGGGAATCCTCAGCTTAACTGTGACAGTTGTGCATTTACAGCTGACTCCATGGATGCACTCGAGAACCATGTTAGAATGCAGCACCCAGCAGAATACCGCTTCCACTGCAAGACCTGTCACTATTACACCACCACTACTGAGGCCATGGAGACACATCTATCAGGGGAGTCCCACCTGGAAGTGGCCAAAGAGCAAAATGCAGGCACTTCGTTTGAAGACTGCGTTGAAAAAGTTCTAGTCATCCAGCAAGACAAAAAAGCAAGTGGAGATTCACAAACCGAACAGAGAGACTTTGTTGTACAGTTGTCTGAAGGGACTGAGGAGGTTCAGAAGGCAGATGATGCTGTAACAAGTGTATTAGCTGAGGGTGAAATGAGGGTTGAGGACAGTGGTCCTCCTAAACGGAAGCGTGGTCGACCAAGAGTAACTAACGTGACCACGTGCAGCCACTGTGGTCTTGTTGCATCTAATCCTGCTAACCTGAGTGTGCATATTCGACGCAGGCACAGCCGACAATACAGTTTTCTCTGCAAACTTTGCAACTATTATTGTGTTACAAAAGGTGATATGGACCGTCATTGTGCCACCAAGAAACACCTAAAACGCACGAAGGCGGCTAGCAATCCTGATTCCGCTGTTCAGTTGCTGAAAGCGGAGCAAGCTGCTTCTGCAAGTGGGGAGGAAGAAGTTGTACCTCCAGCAGGTAAGGAAGGTGATAAAGATGGTGTCAGTCAGTCAGAAGAGGAAGGCACAGTTGAAGAGGCAGAGGCAACCCTCAGTGACCCATCTCTCAAAACAAGCAAGTATGACTCAGTCAACTCTTGTCCTTACTGCGATTTTGTTGCCCACTCAATTCCATCTCTTGCTCTCCACGTCAGACGAAAGCACACCAAAGAATTTGAGTTTGTCTGCCTGGCTTGCAGCTATTATGCAGTTACCCGGAGAGAAATGTCCCGCCATGCATCCACGGAAAAGCACAAGCAGAAGAGTCAGATTTACCTGGAAAAGCAGGGCAGGAGCGTTGTGAAAGATTTGGCAGAATTGAATGAGCGAATGGGGTTGGAGAATGTGGTTGGTCTTGAGAGCCCCGGTGCTGCAGTAGCTACTGAGCCCCCTTCTGCAGACGCAGAGCAAGCTGCTCAATCACTGGGTCAGTTTAGCTCAAGTCCTGCTCAGACCGATGATGCTGTCAATACACAAGGTCCATGTGACACAGTAAAGGACAAAAGAATGGCAGAAGAAGGTACTGGCCTGGAGACATTGGACAGTAAGTCAGATCTTAATCGAAGTGATGGATCAGACACTGCCCAAACCAAAGTAGATTCTACAGACCAATCAAACACTTATGTATCAGACACAAACCAGTCTACACCTGGTGAAAAAGATGCCCCTGAAACTGAGGCTGAAGTGGATGATGAAAACACGGATGATGAAGATGAAGACATTGTTGATTCAAAAGCTGACGGCTCTTTTGAGAAGCAGTTGCTCAGAGCTGTGCCATTTGATGCGTGCATTCTTCCACTTAAAGCCCTACAGGATGATCCACTGCAAACAGCTGAGGGTGAAGTAGTTACGAGTGGATCAGGTGGTGTGTCAGGCACCGCAAGTGTCAAACGATCTAAAGCAGTTTCTGGCTCTGGAACTAGGGGCGCCACTCCTAATCCGCGTATCCGTTGTGAGGACTGTGGTTTCCTGGCTGATGGCTTAAGCGGCCTGAATGTCCACATCTCGATGAAACATCCATCAAAGGAGAAGCACTTCCATTGCCTACTATGTGGAAAGTCCTTCTACACAGAGAGCAACTTGCATCAGCACATGAACAGTGCGGCACACATGCGCAATGAGCAGGCTAGCATTGAGGAGCTGCCAGAGGGAGGTGCCAGTTTCAAATGTGTCCGTTGTAATGAGCCCTTCCAGACAGAACAAGAATTGTTCGTTCACATCAAGGAGAAACATGAGGAACTGTTGCGTGAAGTTAACAAATATGTCTATGAGGACACAGAGCAGATCAATCGCGAGCGGGAAGAAAACCAAGGCAGTGTATGCAAATACTGTGGCAAAGTCTGCAAAAGCAGCAACTCCATGGCATTCCTGGCCCATGTTCGCACTCACACAGGTACTGTAATTTCCCTTCTATTTACACTGTGAGTGAATTTCTGTAAGCCTTAGCACATTTGCTTCCATCACAGTCTTTGAGGAGGACAAGAACTTTTACGCTTTTGCGTAAAAATCTGATGTTTTAGCGATCACCCCGCCTATACCGAGGCCGTGTGGATATTCTCTGTAGAAGCTAGTATTCTATTACGCTTAAAGGTATTGAAATATATTGTTCGCTTTTTGTTATTACTACCATTTGCAAACTGTTGATGTGGAGCATGTTTGGGTTTACTGGTAAGGCCCAGGTGTATCTCTTTAAGAGAGAGAAGGAAGGTATCTTAATCGAGCTGCTGGAGCTGGAGACGCTAATGGACTACAGATTGGGATTCCCCATGCAGTGGCTGGTCAAAGACATGTTTGACTCATAATTGATGTGTCCATTACCAGAACTCAGTTGTAATTATAGCCAATATGTCTCTGTAAACGTGTTAAAGCTCTGGCTAAAAGCAAAGGAAGCCCAAAAGAGAGGTAGGCTAATAATTTAGAATAATCAATGTGGATGTTGTCAAAGCCCTTAATTTCCCATGTGTGTGTGCGTGTGTGTGCGCGCGCGCGCGTGTGTGTAGGTCAATGTATTTGTCTGTGTTTGTGGGCTAGCCGATTATCTTCAATCCATTAAGATTCATCCTGTCATTTATAATCTAAAACAGGGCCATGCTGGTCAGGGCTGTGACTGGAGAATGTCCTGTGGGTTAAGAACAGAGGGCGCTCCATTACTCTTTCCTGACGATGTGTATTAATTGCTTTTAAAATCAACTAAATGCAGGAACAAGAACTGAGGGCGCCATCAATAAATGGCCTTCTCTGCATCTGCCAGCCCAGCACCTCTTTGGCCAAAACTTAAATGGGACTTAAATTGTTGTCTAGAGTTGAATTATCTGTCTTCCGTGTGTATTCCTGAGTATATGCCTATAATTACTTAGCAGTGGGATTTGTGAAAATCTCAGTAAATGTACCACATTTTGCAATTCTGTGGTAGAGAGCGGTACACCATATAGATTTATGAGAACTGATTTTACGTCTCTATGTCTGTGTAGTACCAAATTTAGAATAATTGTCATTTTAATCTATCTACATATGTATATTAGTTTTATTAATAATGTTAATTATGCTTACTCATCATTTACATTGATACACTCACACATGCATTACATATACATTACATTTTATATTGATACATGTGTCAGTGAGATTAGTTGCACACCTCAGTGAGTCTCGGAGTGATAGAAAGAAATTGTGGAGAATGTTTTGTTTTAAATGTAAGCGAAGTGAATCCAGTCTCTTTTATAATATTAAACTTAAAGCTGAAAGTATTTTGTGATGCCACTCTTAGTGGCAGTATTACTTGGATGAAAATGTTGCTCTCTAAATACTTCATTCATATAAACATGTGATTTATTACAGTAATAATAATGAGATGAACACTGTTAAACACTATGTGTTTCGATTCTATTAACCTTGCCCAGACCAGGATGTATGTTAGACATTGGCCTCATTTTCACACTTTGTATGCGATGTTATTTCAACACACTTTATACTTCACTCTTGAAGTATGCTACGTAAATAGATGGGAAGTACCTCATTCATGCATGCATTTTTATCAAAATGAAGGATACATTTACCATTACACAATTGCACAGCATTGATTATGCCGGTAGTTCTCGGTGAACTTTGACTTTTTAATGTTTTGAACATGGTTGTTATTCATGGCATGCACCACTTTCTCAAAGTTAAAATATGATGGTTATTATTGTTCTGCTAGATTAGCCTTAGACACACCAGTATTTGTGCTGGGAGCAAATCCAGATCATTTTAATTAAGCCAGGGTTTTATTTAGTTGATTAATTTGTGACATCACGAGTGGGTCGGAGGCAGTAAAGTATTTGTCGATTTATCCTGGATAAAAGACGGTTTTTCCCCCCAATGAGAACAAAGCTAGATTTGCATTTTGAGGTAAATTGGTCACTTTTTCATTGAAAATAGCTGTCTGACCTTCACTTAGGCAGCGTGGGTTTGGAGTAATGAGCATGCATTCACTTCTCACACACATGTTGATGTTTTTTTTTTTTTTTTTCCTCAGTGGAACTGCATCCTTAGGATATGCTTATGCTTTCATGAGCTTGTGAAGATAGAATGGAGTTTTCAGTGTGCATGTTCAGAATCCAAATTAGGCCTGTATGAATCGCTTGCGTCATGTCATCTTTCAATGGTTTTGAAATTTAAATGTTTCAGTAGGGTAGATTTTTGCTGTTTTGCTTAATTCCATTTACAGTGTGTTGTAAAACGCATGTTGGCGTGCTCTAAAGCCGTAAGTGTTTTGATTTGTAATATGCAAAGGGAAGAAATGGAGGGTGTGTGTGTGTGTGTGTGGGGAGGGGATGGGGGTCGGGGGGGGGGTAGAAATTTGGGCAATGAAGCGGCATATTGCAAGAGGTTTTTAGGGAAATGAATTAGTCATTCGCTGTCTCATCTCAGATGTGAGGAAATCACATTACTGATGCGCACAAGCAGATTAATTTAACATGACACTGCATTGATGGTCGATTTCAGTTCTACGAGGCTCACTTAAGTGGAATGGTGGAATTTTAATTTGAGCTGAAGTGATGACCGAGAGACGTAACATCTCTCTCACTTCTTCTGCCATGTTTTATACTTGCAAGACAGTCTGCCTGGGTCTAGATTCCTGGGAGGGTTTCTAGCTCCACCTTAGTAGTGGGAAGTAATGTAGGGTATGACAAAATTGGGTAGGGGTTATGATTTGCGGCCATTCAGCTGTGAAGCGCTCTCTTTTTTTTGCAAAATTTTGTCAGCACCCTCTTGGTTTTTCATCTTTGCTGTAGTGTTGAGATTCAGCGTCACGTTTGGAGAAAGCGTCATGTGAACTGTTAAAAAAAGGCCTCGAAATTTCATACAAAGTCTATACAAAGCTGTATTGGACTCCCATGCAATAAATATCATAGCAAAATCTGTGTGGAGATATAATGAGTTAGAGAGGGCTTTCTGGGGCTGACCGAACTTTTTCGTAGCCTGAACACTTTACAGTTTCCTGACAAGATCTGTACCTCTGAGCACGTCATTTTTTTGATACCGAAATATCAAGATCTTTACGGGGTAAAGTCTGCCGTTGGTTAGCTGTGCACATCTCTCTGGTCTGTAACACAGCCTGCAGTTAAGTGATGGATGGCAGACAGAGATAGTACCACTCTTTCAAGGCTAGCCCCACCCCCTTAAGTTATTAATGACATTAATTAGGAATAAACCGACCCAGCAGCCCTGGCAGAGTGATTAGTGCCTAAATGATGGAACTGGAGAGTGAGATCATGTGGGATTGATTTACGTTTCTTACTTGACCTTTGGAATCCAATTTACACGTCTAGTAAGTTAGAAAGAAAATGAGACAGAAAAAGAAAGAACGCCCTTGTACTTAGTCTGTACCCCCCCCCCCCCCCCCCCCCCCCCACGTTTCTGTCATTTAAACGTATTTGAGGAAAAAATGTACGTATGTCCATAGCCATGTTTTTGTAACTTGATACTGGAACTCAAACCATAAAGGCCTAATCTAGATCAATGGGCTTCCAATCCAGTCCTGGGAACTTGTAGTCCTGTTAGGTTTTTTTTTTAAATCAAGCTCAGTATTGAATGACATTGGTTGGAATTATCCCCTGCAGTCTCTGTCAGGGAAAAAAAAAAAAAAAGCAGAACTGTACAGTTCTTGAATGGAACTAAAAGTAATGATTCCTCACAACTGAATTTGAAAACAGCCTTTCTAGGTGGGGGAAAAAGTCCGGTATTTAGGTTGGTCGATGCAAAAATTCAGCATTTGCTAATTTCATTCATATTTTGTTTCCTCTGCAGGATCCAAGCCGTTCATGTGCACGATATGCAACTTTGCCACGGCTCAGCTTGGCGATGCCCGTAACCACGTGAAGAGACACCTGGGGATGAGAGAATACAAGTGTCACATCTGTGGGTGAGTGTGACAGGCTCTCCCTTAGTGTTTTCTGATTTATTTATTTTACTGATGAGCAAAAGAGTAGGTGAAATTTAAAATTTAAAGTACAAATCGGTTCTGTGACTATCCCGTTTCATGTTCTTCAAAAATCTGCGCAGAATTCGATATCATCTTAAAATTTTGTTGCTGCTTTCACCGCTTCTGAAAATGACAACAGACCGGTCGCCTTTAGTTTAAGAAGGCCTCATCAGAAAAAAAAAAAAAATAGCTATCATATGTGATCAAACAATCCTGCATATACGCGCACACGCTCGCATATGGGTGCGCCGTACGCAAACCTGGAATTCATAAATATGAATTTGTAAAACAGACGTTTTCCCACAGCACTTAAATCTCTACCTGATAGAAAGAACACTTTTCCCAATGATCTGCCAAACTGGTGCACTAAATACAGCTTCTGCTTTCACAAATCACGGCAGTGGAAGAGCTCTGTGCAGCCCGTGACTGTCAGCAGTGACAGATTGCCTCGGTGTGGGAGCTCAGAGCTGACGGATTACTTGGACTGTTTGATTCCAAACAAAGAACGTACCAAAACTGTGTAATTGTCTTTCAGTCCCCCTTTTTTTTACCCAAGGGTTTGTCAGTATTTAAATGCAGCGATAATTTTTTTTTTTTTTTGTGATTTGGGTAAATACTGAGCTATTGCTAGTGGAGGGTTAAAAGAGACTTAACTGAGGTGTTTTTTTTTCCCCTTAAGCATTTGACCCAGGAAAAGAGAACATGAGGTAGATGGTAGCCAGTCTGTATCTTCATGTATCTTAGAGACTGCCCAATTACACACACAATTAACAGTCTAAACTTTAGACTGTTAATTGTGTGTGTAATTGGTCAGTTAAATAGACATTTATTATTATTATTATTTATTTATTTTGTATATGTCTCTTTAGACTCTAAAGGGACATATACAAAATAAATAAATAAATAAATAAATAAATAATAATAAATGTCTATTTAATTCCACACAATACGCAATGATGCTTGTGTTTTGCTGATTGGAATCAGGTGTGACTGTACCAAAGACAGAGAAAACGCTGGTCGAGAATCGTCAGCTCTCATTCCCTCTGTCGCCAGGCCAAATTTCCGGACGGTGGTACCGGAGAGGTTTGTGATACTTGCAGATTATAGTGTTTTGGCTTATAATTATCTCGTGTAAATGAAGGGCAGGACTGAAGAGCGTCTCTGACCTTGATGTCGGTATACTGAGAGGAAAAATGCCGTAGTGCTACTCCTCTTTTGTCTCTCTCGCCACATAATCTTCGACGGGGCTGAAATGACTATTTACACTCTTTCTTCGACTCTCTTAACCCCTTAAGTTTAAGTTTCTTGATCTTCTGTTGTACGGGCTGTTTCCATTGATCATCTTCCCTCTGTACTTGACCACATAACTGGAGCTAGCGAAAAAAAAAAAAAGAAAAAGAAAAAGAAAGAAATCCAGCTCTACATTTGGCCAGTAATGATTCTGCTTTTGAATAACTTTGCTCCTGTGATTTCTTGTCACAGCTCAGTCTTCTGTTGTCATTAACGACGTTACTAATGATTTGAAATGGTTTGGGCAAGGAGGGAAGCACACAACAGGTACAGCTCAGAAGAACAAAGTAAACGCGGTTTTGTGTTTGTGTTTCTTTTTTTTTTTTTTTACTCCCTGTGTTCTCATTAAAGAACATATTGGTGAAGAATGCAAAACGCGATGACACTCCGAAGACAAACCTGATTAATCTCCCTTAATTTGGCTGTAAAAAAAAAAAAAAAAACAACAAAAAAAAACATAACCTGCAAAAGCAGCAGAAAAAAAAAAAAAAAATGAAAGACCTGTTTGTGGATTGCCCCAAATTGCCCACCAGCAAATATTGCAAGATTCTTCATATTTAATTGGAAAAAAAGCCCTTGCTCACAGGGCAGCGATTTCTTGTCTTTCCCTCAACACTTGGTGTCCGTGGTGGAGCTAAGCCACTTAATGAGCTTCTCCTTCCCTCCTCCATCATGTCCTGAACAGGCTTCGCATTCAGCAGTTTCTTCCCCTGTGCTCCCTCGCTCCCCTCTCCTCCACTCCCCAAAGATGCTCCGTCCGGCCAGTGCTGTTTGTTGATGTTAAATTATTCATAAGGAGTTTAAATGCTTTGAAGCATTGGTTTAATATCACAGTTTCAGCTCTGAAAACAGCAAACACCTCTGATGGTCCTCTTTGGATATAGGAAAGTGGCCTCAGTTTGGACCTCCTGTCTACTTGAAACTTTGGAAGAAAAAAAAAAAAAAAAAGCACCTGCAAGTCTTCTTGACTTGTCTCAACTTCTTGGTTTGTCTGTACATAGATGTCTTTTTTTTTTTTTCATTTTCTCCTGCTCTTTCATTTGCACTTGTAGCAGCGTGAGTGTGTAACTCAGTAGCGCTTTCATGTTCGAGTTATGCGATCTTGCTCTTGTCATGCTATTGTGTCCTGTGTCTTAGTTTGAGTCACACTGCTCCCAGAATAGCCCATCAGTTCCGCCTCCCCACACTCGTCCGCTGTAACGTATGTGTTAATGGCTCTGTGTGTGTGTGTATGTGTGTGTTTGAGGCTGGGCCATGACAAGGAGAAGAACATCTTAGCATGCTGCTGATCCAAAGAAACCCCCATCATTTACTTAACTCTACACTCTATTGTCTGCCCCCCCCCCCCCCCTTCTCTGACATGATACTCTTTAATCCTCATGCAGAATCTCGTTAAAACTCCAGGGGAACTATTTTTATGTGTATTTTCTTCTCGTTTTAACAGTAATAGTTGTTACGGATGAAAAAAAAAAAAGAAGGGGGGGATCACTATGAGGATGATTATAATGTCACTTCCCTGATCTCTCGCCGCCCCCGAAATAATTGTACATCATCGCTTCATAACGTGTCAAAAGAACGCTGGTGGCGTGCAATTAAAACCGCAGAATATAATTCGAGAAATTACGGCCTGTCAGGTTCCCCAACAACACAGTCGGTGTTTGAGTTACACTTAATCATCATGAGCTTTAGCGACTTTGTGGGATTTCTGCTCTTACTGTGCGGGATGAAACCCCGTAACATGATCACAGCTTTTGACTCATCTCTCATACCACTTAAATCTAACTTAAAACCTACAAGAGGCTGCCGTCGTAAACAGTACAATGGTAACTTTAATATTCTATGATATAAATAGTATTTATAATGTTCTTTGCATAAATATGTAATATTTGTGTGTTTATTTTTAATTTAAGCAGGTGCAAATGTGTGGTGTCCAGATAATCTCTTTAAATGTTCAGCACTGCCATTTAGATTTTGCCAGTGCACAGTAATTGTTACAGACAACAGAACATGATTAATAATTTACTTTTAAGTCACCAAAAAATACCTGCTTGCATTATTTATATGAATTTCCCTATCCGAGTAAATATTTTATCTTGACTCTTGGCAAAAATCTTTTTTTCAAAGGGCAGTGGGAAAGACACATTCCACTATCACTTCAGGCTTACGGAACTGGAGCAGGAGCACGCTTTCTCTCTCTGCTTTTGTTTTTTGGTACAGGCTAACCGCCGTTTCTAGACGACACATTCATTCACGTTTGCCGTTGTCCTGTCTACACTACGCCGTGATGAATTTCACTACAGTCCCCCCCCCCCGACCAGTATA
The DNA here is from genome assembly GCF_902362185.1 of Chanos chanos. Classification (NCBI taxonomy): domain Eukaryota; kingdom Metazoa; phylum Chordata; class Actinopteri; order Gonorynchiformes; family Chanidae; genus Chanos; species Chanos chanos. The sequence goes on from NC_044502.1 coordinate 33,564,581, forward strand.
AACACATTTTTACTCGGATGTAGCTAACTGAATTTAGCAGAGCATTATGGGAAATGAAATGGTAATAAGTAGCATTAAAGGTCATGGGGAGAAGAAGACAGAAGGGGCAGCATGTAAAGGTTAAGGATGTGACTGGGCTGTTTTCACCAGCAGTCAGCTGACGATAATGAGGGCGCGTCGGTTTTGAGCGCGGCCCATTCTGCTTTTGACTGGCTCTGCCACCATCACTCTTTATGAGAGGGACAGCTTTACAGCCGGTTAGGCCCTCATAACACGATAAAGTGCAGCGTAATGGATTGGATGTGTATGGTAGCCTTGGGCTGATGTTCTTAAAATTAATGGTTTTTTTGTGAAGAAAACACACGCACGCACGCACACATACACACACTCACACACACTCACACACGTACACACACATAAACACAAAGAAGAGGAGGAGTACAGGAAGTGGGCCGGCAAGACTGGGACGTGAAAGAGAATGGTCCCGTTTGCCGTCTGTTAAATGATGGAGCATGTGTCTGTCTAATAGACAGAAAAGACAATAGCATTCGGTAATAATAATAATAATAATAATTATGTTAAGGAGACTCACAGAGTTTAGAATTTAAAGAAATGAAAATAGGTCATGTAGTCTGGCCTGTAAATGGTTCATATTCTGTAAGGAAGTTTGAACTGGGAGGAGTCGCTCGGTGAAACAGGTCCTAATCACGTGAGGACGGTTGACCAGTTACTCTCTGCTCTTGTCCTTAAATACACACTGCCGTGAAATGTGAAATTAAACCACACATCATTTCCCACTCGCAAATTTATAGATGAAATTAAGAGTTTTTGTTTTGTGCTGTAAACATCTCTCCCAGTGTACTGGGTCAGTCATCCATCGTGTAGTTTTTAATAAGAATTTTTGCCATGGTGATGATTTCAACAATCTTGCGTGACATCAGGGGATTACCCTTTTCTCTTTAGTGGTCTCTGTAGGAAGGCAGAGGGGTTTTATAATCAAAACATAAGATTTTAATCAAAACAAAAACAAACAAATGTGAAGTAAATGGCCGAATCAGGGCTTCTGCTGAAGGAGTGTAGACTTATTGTGAAAGTGTTTCCATATGCTAAGGGAAATGGGGTTTATACACGGGTGTCTAGCAGCTCAATAAAACCTGCTACATGCTGATTTTTTTTTTTTTTTCTGCTGAACTTTTTAAATGTTCTAAACTGTTTTCTGTGGAAATGTTAAATGTCTAAATCATAACCCGAGTTATTAGCATCAGTGGAGAAAGAAAAAAAAAAATGAAAGAAAAGCTGGCATTCTGTTTAGATCCTGTTTCGATCTCGCTTTGATGTTGGAATACCGCAGTACCTCCTGACAGTTTTGCTCATTCAGTCACTGTCATTGTTTGGATAGTTCTGTTCTAGGGTTAATTGGACGACTTTTTTTTTTTCACCCCCCCCCCCCCCCCAGAGATTTTTTTTTTTTTTTTCAGGGAAATACTGGCAACTTAGAGATGTTACAGAGTTTATATTAACAAGCTGAGAGAGAGAGAGAGAGAGAGAGAGAGACAGAGAGACAGAGAGACAGACACGCTGCTCTGGTCTAATAGCTTAAAAATGTCAAAAATAAACAGTCGTGTTAATCTTTCAACAGTTCTCTAAAAGCAGAGGGTTTAGACTATCGAATTACCGTGAAGCCTCGTTTTTTGTCGAAAAACTCTTTTTCAATCCTTTTTTTCCCGTCTTTTACCCAAGAGAAACTCAGTGACGTCTGTTGTTGTGGTCTTGGCTGCCCTGTGTGTCAGCCTCTCACAGACACAGTAATGCGGAGGCTGAGGAATGGACCTGATACATAGATATTCTCATTATAATTCCATATATTTTGCTGATTGCACATGAAAGCACAAAAAAAAAAAAAAATCTGTACTGAGCGTGTGGTGCTGTGGTCCTTTTGCACTGCCTGTTTTTTTTTTTGTTTTTTTTTTTTCTGAAAAGGCAGATGTTCTGTTGACCCTTGTGTAAAGAGAAGGTTCTCTTTAATATTTATGGTTCTTGTTTGAGTCCTCCTGCAGGTCCATTACGAATGGTTCATTTCTGTGAGTGCTACAGAGTTCACTCAACTAGTTTTGAAAAGTCCTGTCAGTGCATTTCACCTTTAATTAACAGGACATCCGCAGAGGCAGCAAAACTTTGATGTTTTTCTTTTTTTTTTTTTTTGTCTGTCTCGGAGATGCTTCGGATACACGTTACATTTTACTTTCTCATTGCCGTGACTTTTAAGCTTTAGGTCCTTTGAGCGTCGTTTTGAGTGATGCATGAAGACATCGGTGCTTCAAATGTTTTGGTCTTTCAGTTGGGTTTGTTTATTAAATTCTCAACTGACCTTCTCCTCCGCGTCTCATTTATCTCCTTGGCAGAAATAGCCAGATAAACCTTTTCATTCTGTGTCCTACACAGATTAGTCTACCTTATGTTCTTACATCACTCCCTCAGTACGGGTAAAGCTATCCTTAAAATAACAATGCCTCGAATTACTCATTTACGCTACGAGGGACGATAGAATCTATCGAGCAAGGATGAGATGTCAGTACATTTAGGAGTTATTCACCAAAGGGGAAAGAAGTTAATGAGTGATTAACAACTGCAATTAAAAGATGGTGAAGGAGGGGGAAAAAGGTCTGTAATTAAAATATCAGTCCCCTCTCTGTCAGAAGTACACGGTTCATCCATTGTGCACTTATTAAAAGCTCAGGGGGCTAGGGGAGAGAGAGAGAGAGAGAGAGAGAGAGAGGAGAAAGAGAGAGCTTCATTTCAGTAGCTTGTGAGATGTCTGGGTAATCTAGCCAGAGATGAGCCTGCGAAAGCTGTAACTCATGTTTAAGTGTGAGGGCCGTGTCAATGCAGGTTCACTCTCATGCATTTCTGTGTTGACACCCATCGGGGCAAGGGATTGTTGGCAGTCAGGAGTAATTTAACTTAATTAATGGGATGCATATTTGATGGAGGAATAAAATATACTGGCTCAGCAAAGTGGAAAAGGGAAGAAGATTTAGTGGGAGTTAAAGGTGGAGGGGAGAGTAATTTGTGCATTCAGTTACTGCTGCTTGAAAGAAAGAGTGTGAGTGGGTGGAGGGGTTACAGAGAGAGAGAGAGAAAGAGAGAGAGAGAGAGGAGATATGAGAAAGAGAGAGAGAGGAGAGATAAGGAAAGAGAGAGAGAGGGAGATTGATGATGGTTGGCATGAGCTGACACAAAGCTGAGTTGATCTGCAGAGGGGAATGGGATGTCCCTCCATTGAAGCGGCAATCAGAGCGACAGTACATGATTTAATTGATATCCTGAGTGAACTCCACTCAGTACAAACAGGCACATTACGCCGCTTTACAAACTCGTGTCGGAGTTGCCAGCTGCTGGGGGCCTCAAATATTCATGAGGGGCTTTTAAGAGGATATGGCAATGCTCAAGATCTGCCCCCCCCCCCCCCCCCCAACACACATACACGCACGCACGCACACACACACACACACACACACCTCCCACATACAGCACGGCTTCCCACTCTCTCTCTCACACACACACACACACACACACACACACACACCTCTCACGTACAGCACCTTTTCCCTCTCTCTCTCTCTCTCTCTCTCTCTCTCACATACACACATACACACAAACAGACACACACACACACACAGACACACGCAAGCGGCTGAACTCGCCGCCTGGTGAAAAGCTGTCACGCCATTCTTAATCTCCCCTGGCACTTTTTAATTGACTTCCTGTAGGTATAGATTACTGCATGGCGAGTTTAATGTGGAGATGTTTGATACCGTCCGGAAGACTGGCACCCGGGATGCTCTTCGCTCGCCCACCGAACGAGAGTCCCACTGCTTGTCTTCTTTTCCCATCTCTCCCTCTCTCTCTCTCTCTCTCTCTCTCTCTCTCTCCCTCCCTCTGTCTCCGTCTCCAGCGCGCAGTGATGGCTGAACTTATTAAAATGAGGAGGGAAAGGAAACGCAATCACTCACTGGCATCATCATAATTGATATGATGTACCTGCTCTTTGCTTTCCTGACTGCAGTGCAAGTGGATAGGACACCTCTTAGTAAGTTCTGACTCTGTAATGGGCCGTGTTTGGACAGAAGCTCGTCTCCTCTCTGCCTGTCAGATAGAGTTTGACACCCTGTCACTCTCAGTGGCAGTGCTAGCTCCAAATACAGCCATTTCACATTAGGCTTTCTTTTCCTGCCCCTACGAGTAAAACCCCAAACGCCGTGACCGTCTGCATGACAGCGCGCAGGTACTGCGGGGAGATGAGAGTAAGATTATGTGTGATGGGATAGATTACTCTTCAAATCGTAACCCAACTCTTGCAGCCTTTTACGCCTCCTCGGTAACAGTAACGTCCGTTCTGCCGCGTGTTGGATGAATTAGTGAGCCCGACTGCGGAGATGGAGTTTTTAGGTTGCTGATCCCCTCGTGAGTGGAAAAAAAAAAAACGCAGATCCGCTGAACAGTGGTGTACCTCCATACAATTTTTTGTTATTCCTCTGGTCTACGCTCTCCTGACTTGCCAGCGTATTGTCCTCTGGTGCCACACTGTGAGATCTCCAAGAGCCCCCGTCCCCCATCTCCCCACGGTTTTCTTGGACATTTGTGAATTATTCTCAACCATGTGTGGTGCTCAGACTCCCATCTTTACATACGAGGAAATAATGGCGAGTGACTGATGTACCCCATGCCCTTGACTGCAATCCACTGTGTGCTGTAGCATCATCTCAGCGTCTCCACATCCCAAAGGAAACATAAAAAACCCCCCCAAAAAAACAGTCCTGTATATCTCCGTCGCCACATGCCATAAGTCAGACCCTCCCCTGGCTCTAGTGATTCTCAGCTGTCAGGAAATACAACTTCACACTGTTTCCCTGCTTCCTTTAGGACTGACCACTAACTACCTCCACCTAAACATTTTCTTCAGAAACTTTTTTCACCTGAGGGTTTGAGGAACATATCCCTGAATGTGTTGCTTGTGCGGATATACAGTTTAGCATCAGCATCTTGAGCCTTGTAAACTAAGTCTGTTATGTTGTCCAAATACCACAATATTTCCCTTTTGTTATAGTTCACTGGAGCAGTTTAGCGTGTCAGCGGGTGCATGGTTTTTTAAAAGAAAACATATCTAATTACCATCCAGTTTTACTTTACAGTTCTTGGTACAGCTGTCTCTTCCTATTCCCTGCTAGCCCGGGGCTGGGACAGACACCACGGTTTTTAGAGTTCAGCTGGTTTGAACATTCTCACGCATGGAGGTTAGTGGGAGCTGTGGCTCCATTTTTACAACGGCTTTGTTTAATCACATGAGCGAGTGGCATCAGACTTGCCCGGGGGGGGGGTGATGGTGGAGGGGGTTGGTGGTGGGGGGGGGGGGGGGTGTGACAGGGTAGATATGGGACAGGGAAAGTGACAGAACCATGCCTGGGTGTCACAAAAGGACCCGGTCACAAGCCGCGACCGAGCCCAGCGGTCCTCCTCAGTCGCGGAGAGATGTCGGATCCTCTCGGGTTCCGGCAGCGAAGCGGACGCGAGCGAAGAAGAGACAAAAGTCTCTTATGCCTAAAACTGCGTTCCCTGCCCTGTCACCCGTTCCTCTCCCGCCGCATTAACCCCTAACTCAGCTGAGCCCTGCAGTCGTGCGGAAAAACGCTGACACATCGATTAGCCCCCAGAGAACAAGGAGCGGGAGGAGCCAATATGAAGTGTGCAAGCGCGTATGTAATGCCTACACAGATAACGTTGAATTAGCACATATATATCTGTGTATGATGACACCAAACAAATCAGCGACATGTTTAAAAATGGAAATGCCTCAGTGTTTACAGTGCCTTGTGTTTCGGGGACCATTCAGCACTTAACGCCGCAGAGACGATTAGTTTTAACACATACTGTATAACATAGCAGCATATGGTAGAAGGATTTTTCTCATGGCGTATGGAGCTTACGTGTCTTCGTTCCAATTTCTCCACAGCCTGTATGGCCCAAATCCTCTGTCAAGAACTCTAGAAAAGTCTGTATCTTTCTTCCTTTCTCCCTAGGCTGTCCTCACATTGGGAATTATGATGAAAATAGTGCTTATGAGAGACTGTGTTGGTTTGTCTTAAAATGATTGATATGAGATGTTCCCTCTGCATACCCTAGTTAAGAACTCTGCCATGCAAAAACTAGAGCACCAGACTGTATTTTTTTTATCATTGATCAGTAGATGGCGCCATTTCATTGGTATGAGGCCCTCAAAAAATTACTTTCAGCCAATGTTTATGAATAAAATGTACACATTTTAGAAAAGTGTTACATGTACATTTTGTTCATTTTTGCAGCCATCATGTTAAATTAAAGTAGATGTAAAAATAGAAGTTATTTAAATTTAAGATTTTTCATTTTTGTTCTGTTAACCATACTGCATTTTAAAAAGGATGCATTTGCAAATGATTTCATGGTGTTGTGAAAAAACAAACAGACCCTGAAACACGAATCAGCTGTTTACATTACTAAAAGGTAAATTGTTTATTATTAAAATTGTTAGTACGACCACACAGGTTTATTAAAATGGTCAGAAATATATACGAAACAAAATGTATACTGACAATTGTGTGTCAGGATTTACAGTAGAATTAAGAGCACTCTCATTACGGTGAACTGCAACACATAATCTGTGTTTCCTTAAGCATAAAGAACTCATGTAGTTTCTAGAAAACATGCTTTTATGTAGACACTCTAATGCTGTGATGAAGTGATAAAGGAGCAGTTAGGAGGTGGGAAGGAGCTGGGTTAGGAGTAAGGGCCAGACAGAGGAGGTGGCCCTCTCTGATGGTGCTTTAACTAGGGCAGACTTTGGCTGTGTTCACAGACCTGAAAGGGGGTTGATGTGCTGGTCTCTGGGGAGCCCCCTATACGAGACCAGAGCTTTTGCTCGCGCCAAAGGAGGGGGGGGGGGGCAAGAATGGGTGTTTAGGGGGAGGTGCCGAGAGGGCAATTAGAGCAAGGACAAAAAAACTACACAATGATCAGTCCCTGCAGCCTGCTAATGACAAGCCATGCTTGAACACAATTAGCCTTGGCCTGGAATGTGTGTGTGTGTGTGTGTGTGTGGTTTTGTTACTCTGTGTTTTCTGGTCGTACTGCATGTGTTTTAAAGAGTGAGTGTATGAAAGGGTGTGTATTGCTGTATGTTTGTATGCAAGCATATTTTATACTCCATTTGGAGAACCACCGTGTTCATACTGTAAAACCATTTAGAACCATTGAATACACCTAAACATTTGAAGAACATATATCTTTTTAGGAAAAGGTCTCTTTCTCTTGTTGTAGGAGAGTTCTTATATATGATAATTAAGTGAGTCATTACATATGTAGTATTTTTGCAGTGCGACGGGTTTTTCAGTTTTTCACTGCAGACAGTTTTTCAAATGTTCCATGATAATTAACATGTTACCAACTGATGGTATCGTAATGCCTGATAACAGAAATGCAATATCACACTGTAATTACTGGAAATGGACTGAAATTGTGTGCGTTTTTGGTAGTATATGAAAACTTTCTATTTTGTTAACGTTGTCCGTTTACCTGTGTGAACAAGTGCATTAATGTAATGTTATCAAATCTCTAATATAAACGCATATCTCACATAAATCAGTAACCATGAGCTAATACCTTGTGAAAAAAATTTATAGGAAAAGCTAACAAGCAAACAATGAGTTAAAGTTTTCAAAAATATTATTGAGTTGCGATTATTTACGTTCCCTTAATTTAAGAGGTTTTTTTTTTCCCTCCATGTTTCTTCACTCTTTTTGCTGCGTGATGTTAGGTCAGGAAAGAGATGTTGTGTGCTTGATACTGTTGTGTTTGTATTCAGCTCTCTGATCAGATAAGGGAACTACCAGGAACAGTGCTTATTCAAATCACTTCATGCTCCCCATGCATCAGAACAGGCTAAAGCAACCAGATACAGCACGATAAGTGACATGTCAAGAGAGAGAAAGAAAGAGAGAGAGAGAGAGAGAAAGAGAGAGAAAGAGAGAGAGAGAGAGAGAGAGAGAGAGAGAGAGAAAGCATTGTTTTATTCCCCGGAGTTTGGTGTGTTAGACTGATCTCATGCGTGTTATTTTGCAGAGCACATGTCTGTGATGTAATAAAAATGCTACGGGAATAGCTGATTTAAATGACTGATGTAGTCTGAGTGAGTGAAATGTGAGAACGTTTTATTTACTTATTTAGTTATTTATTTACTTATTTATTTTTAAACTTTGTGTTTGAATGAGGATATTAGTGTTTACAGTGTTGGCACCTCTCCATTTGTTTCCTTTGTGTTAATTAATAAATGGAATTTCTATTTCTATTCATATAAATAGCTCTCTTTTATAAATTTGATAGTAATTGTAGTAGATTTCATGGCATGATGATAAAAAAACAAAATCCAATAGCATCGTCATAATAGGAATTATGTGTGTGTGTGTGTGTGTGTGAGAGAGAGAGAGTGAGAGAGAGAATGTGTGTTGAGCAATGTCCACACCGCTCTTTACTACATGACTACGTAGAGGATATTCTCTAAATATTTGGGCTAGGTTAAATGCAGAGAAAAGTTTCCCTATGGGGTTCCACACAGTATGAATTGACCTAAAAGACTGTACTTTTAAGGGATAGCATTTGTGTTATATCTGTAAACACAATCACTCACTGCTTTACAGGTAAAAAAGTGATATTATTCATTAATTACAAGAATGTATTATTATTATTATCATTATTATTATTGTTATTATTATTATTATTATTATTGCTGTTGTTTTTGCTTTCTTCTTCTTCTTTTCTGCATTGAACTGGACATTGTAGTCCACACTGCTGTAAATTTTGCCCGTGTAATCAAAAACTGTGACTATTCAAACTGAGTCTCGTAGTCTGAACGAAATCTTCTCGCTTTTGCTTTTCTCGCTACTTTTAAATAACAGTCTTTAACACGTGTGAGTTCAACAAATGTTATTCTTCTTCCCGTTTTCGTTCCGACGCTGTTCTGTCAATGCCTGATTTTTGTTCCAGCTTATGTGTGATTTAAAGTCTCCACCTCCTCCTTATTTTCACCTCTGCATGACTTGTGTGAAAGCACCACAGAGGGTTTGACTTAAACACTCATACAATATTGGCTCTGAAATAAGCAATTTAATAGTTCATTTTTATTTGTATCTCCTGACACTCCTATCGTGTCAGCGGCTAAAATACGGGTCTCTCCGTAACCCGACGCGGCTGCTCAAATATATTAGTCACCCGCATTTCTACATCAGTGGGCAATTATTCAGAAAAGTTTTCCCTTCACGTGTAGCGGGAGCAGAAGGATTCTACGTGAGGAGAAGCTGTTTTGCCCTTTTTGTGTGAAGGCTGGATGCTTTTGATCATCGCCCTCTCGAGCAAACAGGCCAAACGCTAACAGGGATGTGCCGCATTTAATAATTTACCTCATCCACACCCTTCTTAGAGTGGGCAGTGGTTGTGACAACTCTAATAAAGTAACATGATGTAGAATCTTTCACAGTCTGAAGAAGAGATTGGTCAGCACTAATCTTTTTTTTTTTTTTTTTATGAGGGGGCGGGGACTAAAATTATCAGCCAATTTCTTGTGGTTATTATTATTATTATTATTATTATTATTATTATTATTATTATTATTATTATTATTGTAATGGAAGATATCGTAATTAAAATAATGATTTCCAGATTAGTGGAGAGCCTCTGTTGACCACTCATTCAGTATATAGACCAGACCAGAGCATGGGGGTGTTCATTTCTTTGGTTGCGCGGTATCTAATGGAAGAGAACTGTTAAAGCATGCTGCTATCATATCTCATCACATTCAGCCAGTCTTAGGATCATTTTAGTTAAAATAGAGGGGGAAAAAGGAGAGAGGATGCTTTGAGGACATAATTAAGGATATCTTTCAAAGAACAACTTTTTGCATATTTGAATTATTACTGTCGTTAAAAAACACACAAAATATGGAAATATGATTGCCAGAAGCACATAAATCAATGATCAGCAAGGCCTCAGAGCCCAATAAATATGGGGAGTTAAATACTTTAAAATGCAAATCACATCTCAAAATTTGCATATGGCTGAATTTAAAGGAAGTGCTCTTCCTTAAGACCCTCAGAGGTAGAAGTGGGGGGTTGAGGGAAAACATACTTTTCTTTTTTTTTTTTTCTTTTTTTTTTCCTTTTCTTTTTTCTGTTTTTTTTTTTCTTACTTTTTTTTTTTTTTTTTTTTTTAACCCGACTCCGGTCAAGTTGTAGTATTGTGATAAATGATAGCAGATAAAATGGGTTGACAGAGATGCCTGCATTTCTTTTGTGGATCCAGAAAGTGCCTTAAGTTATCTGGAATAATTAAGACTTAATTATTCTTCATCCATCTAAATCAGAATAGGACGGATCTGGGGATGGAATTTATAATTTTTGCCCGGCGTCCTGTCTTGTCGCAGTATGGTAAACTAAAGTGACTTTGAATAATACCTACTGACCTTATAGTAATTATGCCTTGCCTAGCACTTTGTAGCTGTAGTTAATTGTGGGTATTGATTCAGGGAGATACATATTAAAAATACATATGTTTCATGAATGAGGAGTTTTTGTTCTCTTTAATGTATTATTAATTATTATTCTTAGTATAATTAACTTGTAGGATAAAAGACACCACTGGATGAAGTGAGGTGTTCTCTTTGTCTCACCCATGGTTGAAGGTGAATTCATCTTAAAATTTTATGGTGTTTATCCATCTATCTATCTATCTATGCTTGTCTGCCTGTTTGTCTATGTATCTGTTCATTTTGAAATATACATTTTGACATTTAAATTAATCATGACTTCATTTTGTAGTTAGATAGCTAGAGAGTGTGTGAAGTACATCCTATAATTTTACAAGTCAAAAGGATTAAGCCATTCTGAATATAGCATATTCCCCTGTGCAATGTTTTCTTCAGCAGACACTGCTGAATCAATGGACACTGTGTCATTTTATGCATTAATATAGGGTCAGGGTGTTTGGGTAGAAACCCACCATGTAACCTCAATGGACAGAGGAAAAAAAAACAATCAATTGTAGCTGGAAAGAAAGTGTGTGTCTGTGTGTGTGTGTGTGTGTGTGTGTGTGAGCGAGCGCGCGCGCGTGAGAGATGCTGGCGCCTGCAGGTATCGACCTATGGCCGTGATGAAAAGGGTGCTACAGTTCTGCTTACACTATATATGGGCAGCAGATATGTGTCTGAAATGAGAGGCTGTAGACAGGCATTGAATACACTTAAGACAATCCAAAATGCGTCACACTTCCATACCTTTCTCATGTAACCCTAGATCATTACAGCGCAGCACGGGAAAGGACCGCTCGTTTAACGATTTCCATTTGCTCTCTGTAAACACGTCTGCGTTATTACAGGAAAAAATCACCGGGTAGAGATGAACCCTGGAAACATCCCTGCCTTTTTTAGTCCACAGACTCGATCTTTCTTCAGAAGTGTGTAGTGCAGTGTGAAGTGCAGTTGGTTTCTGAGAGTTATCGCTGATATCTGATTACAGGGCCTCTAAGTTTAAAAAAAACAAAAAAAAAAACAACAAAAAACAAATCTGTAACTTCCCTTGAGCGTTCCCTCTGAGGTCCAGCATGTCTTTATGGAGTCCGACTCCTCTATTTGTTTCTGTCAGGACAATTAGCAGGCTGAGAAACAGTACAGCCTCCAGAGTGGACATTGCCTGTTTGTGTATTTATGTGCGAGGTTGTATAAAACACCGGATCTCAATTAGAGATACCAGCGTGAAAGCTTCATTGCTCTTCCTGCTGAAATTCCACGCTCAAGTCTTAACACAAATCTTTGCTGGAGGACTCACAGTCTACCGTGTGATTTCATTTTGCTTTCAGAACTAATGTTAACCGATCACTGCTGGGGAAAACATTCTCACTCAGAATACAACAACGAGTTTAATGTATATACTGACGGTAATCGCTTTGACTAAAACAGAGGCATGTATGCTACCTTTTTCCCTTCATAGATACGTGACTTAAGCATAATTGTACGCATGCACCTGTGAATAATTACGTGTTTGATTCTTGCAGCGTGTGTATTAGTTGTTTTTTTTTTTTTTTTTTTCCTTTTTCCAATTTGCTTAAAAGCTGCCTCGCTGGCTGAGTGGACTTGAGGAATGTTGCAAAAGATGAACTTTGGACCCATTCAAAATCTCCATTTTTTAAAAAATCTACTCTGACTGTAAAGTTGTCCATCTCTCCTGATGTTCTTTTTATGTTTTCTTTGATGAGTCAGGGAGATGCCCCATCAATTTTCTTCCATGTTTTTTTTTTTGTTTTTATTTGGGGTTGAGGGGCCAGCCGTGTTGCCTTAAGCACATGTGTTCTCTCATGTGCACTAACAGGCTCTGTCTGATAGCTCTGAATGAATTGGCCGTCGTGGTGGTAATTAGGCGTCAGAACACTTTGGCCTAGCGTCTTGCGTTCTGCCCAATGCCCTCTGACGCCCCTCAAACGTGTGAGTTGTTTTGCTCAAAGTTTCTTCTGCTCTGCTGCTCAACTGTCTGACCCAGGGTGCATCAGCCTCTGTGTGACTGTGTGTGTGTGTGTGTGTGTGTGTCTCCAGCTGAAGCCCTAGGGTGTGCGTGTGTGCCCGTGTGTGTGTATGTGTGTGTGTGTGGGTGCGCGCGTGTGTATGTGTGTTTGGGGGGGTGTGGTCAATAACCCTGTTCACCAACTGTACAGACAATAAGGATCAATAGCAGTGAAGGCACATATATTTTAGTAATTACTCCAATAATTAAAAGGGTCTTTTGTGATTAAAGTAAATCAGTAGATGGTCAATTATACTAAATGGGTTTGGACACAGTGGTCTAATCTGGTTTGGACTTTGTTGCCTCGCTGTCATAAAATCATTTAAGGGAGCAAAAACATGAGTAATTTTTTTTTTCTCCCGGTGGTTGGGCCTCTCACATTTAAAGAAGAGGTGTTGTCTGCAGTCAAAGCACATTTAATACTCAGTATGTGCTGCTCCTGAACACAGGAGGTAGCCTATATGTGGAAATATTACTTTGTGTTCTGCCCACACTTGGTATCCAAGGGAGTGAGTTGCTATAATTTAAATGGTAATTTAATCTGTTCTTTACTTGTCCTTGATAACGACACCTTATGACTGTATATAAAAAAAAAATAAAATAAATAAAGTTAAAACGTTCTTTTCCTGAATTTAAAAAAAAGGATTCGGTAAAGTAAGAAACAAACGTGAACTACATCAACATAAATCCTGGCAGAGTTCTGTACACACTTCTGTGTTTATAATTGCGAGTCGGAGCTGATGGGGTGTCTGAATAAGAGAAAATGGAAAAGAAGGAGTTGGAGAAATTTGCTGTGCCAGGGGAATTGTGCATTAGCGAGCAGAACGGAACGGCTTGCTACAGGAGAGACAGGGAGACATGCTGTTTTTATGTCCGAGGGGCATCTCCATGTCCTGCTAAAGATTGCTCTTTTTTTTACGCAGGTAGGCACTTTGGAAACTATCTTTGTTTAAAGGAAGAAGAAGAAGAAAAAAAAAAAAGAAAACAAGAGAAGCAAGAGAAAGAGGAGAATCAAAGGAACTCCCCTCTTTAATAATGAAGCAAATATTCTTTCTCAGGACTAAAAATAAAAGCTATGTCTCATCCTTCCTGCTAATCTGGACGGTAATTTATGCCAGCCCTGGGCCGGATTAGTATGCTAGCCGAAGGCTAAATGATTGTGACAAGACCAAGTTTCCTCAAAACTTTAAAAACCCACAAATGAAATAAAAGAATTCAAAAAAACAGAACAGTGTGATACAGATACAGCATCAGCAAAATATTTTAGAAGAGAAAAGTTTTGTCACGACTCATGATTTACACACTAACAGACATCGACTACATTATGTTCGGAGAAGAAAGCACAGAAAACGATTTAAGGACGTAGAGCCGTCTGTTTTTTTTTTTTTTTTCTCTTTCGGGTTCTGGTCTGAAAGGATATCTTTTTGACTGTAGCATGTAATTTCAGAGCTGGTTCATTTCAGTCTGTTGTAGATCAAACTGTGGGTAGAGTGGAGTTTGATTTTGATGGTGCTTACTGGACTGAGTCTGTGATTTATACACATACTCCTCTGATGTGCCCTGCAGTCAGGTAATCAGCTTTATTATGTCTCTTTATATAGATCAATTTAATTTGTAGTAGAACAACTGATTCGCTTGACTTATGATATAAAAAGTACATTAATTAATTGAAAATGCAAATTCTCATGAATTAATTAATGGCTAATTAATCGGTATATGCCCCTGTGTGTGTGTGTGTGTGTGTGTGTGTGTGTGTGTGTGTTTTGAAATTCTTTTCTTTGAAGGCACATTTCGGTTTGCTGGGCCTTCTGTGTGACGCTTAACGTCTCAGTTCCTGACGGTCTCTTTTTGTAGCAGTACATATTTAAAGCTCGTAATGCTCGTAATAGCAGAGAAGTCTGCATGTAAGTGACTAGTGGCACAGAGTCAAAGTTTCCCCCATGTCTTGTCTCAGCTCATTCTAAATGACTACATGAGTATAGTTATCGCCTGCTGCCTAACAAACAGGCAGACTGTAATATTGTCCAGGCAGCTGTTTGGGCATTTGTATTTGGCTAGTCTTTCGGTGTGAGTGCTGTGTCCAGCCTCTCCTACTGTAGTATTCAGTCAGACATGGACTCAAGCTGAGTAAGCAAATCCACTGCTTTTCAATGTTTCTTTTAGCTCCAAACACCTAATTGTGTTCTTTGAAGACGCGGTCACATATAAAGCTTATACTTTTCAACAAAATCACAAAGACCCTCGCAGACACCTTAATAAAATCAGACCGAAATATTAACATCAAAGAAATAATGTCTGACCAAGAAACCAGGGCAAAAAAAACAACAACAAATCAAAACACTTTTTCAAATATAGAGAAAAAAAGAGCAAACAGAAATTTCAGCTACGCTTAAATGCCTTGGAAAAATGACAGTACCCTCAGAACTGTAACAGATGTGGTAGATATGGTATTAATTTTACCATAAATGCAAATGTTAGGCTATGGGGGTTTGGGTTCCTGAAATTCTGGGGGGGGGGGGGGGGGGGGGGGGGGGGCATGGTGCGGGTGGTGGGTGCCTGTCTCTGAGACGTCTCCTGGATGAAAAAGCGGCACGCTGAATTTGTTTGACTCCAGTAATGGTAAGCATTTGAAGCTATTAGGGCTTTTCGAAAAAGGCTTGTTTGAGCGTGGCTCTGTCTGTCAGTCAGTGTCGAATATGGGGCCAGAGAAAAGTGCTCAGCTGTCAGAACTGTCAGTCAAATCAGATGAGAGCTGTCTGCTCTAATGGATTCCTCCACGCTGACGTCTTCCTGGGCCAAAGGAAAATCGATGTGTTGTCATGAGCTAGCGTGGCGGTATCAGACGAGCAGGTGGATCAGCGAACAGGCAGACAGATAGGAAACGGGCATCGCATGGATAGTTATGTCTTGCGTCTCCTGGCCCCCGTGTCTCCAACAGGGTTACATACCCAACGGGACCACTGCTGTTATTGTTCGCATGAAAGGGGTCTCTGACCTTTATCGTTCCTCACGCTTTTATCTGTAAGTCCTACAGCCCCGACACATGCACTTACACACACACACACACACACACACACACGCCAGAAAATATGTTGCCACGCAGATGTTTGATTGATAGCAGCATCCTCACAGCGTGAGAGAACAGGCTGCCAAAAATGTGTTATGCGGTCAGGAAACATGGGAAAGAGAACAGGGGATTATTTTGCGTTGTGAAGTTGGCTGAGGTACGGCAACTCTTATGTTTTGATAACCATTACTTACAGACATATGGATTTTTTTTTTTTTTTTGGTCTGAACCTCATGATGGCGCATAGCCCTTCTCAAGTTTTAATGGCAGAATGAACACATTTTTTAAGGAGATTCAGAAATATACTCATTCCTTTTTTTTTTGCTATCTCTGTCTCTTGAAAAAACACGCTGTTGTCCTTGTGGAATTCACGGCCACCCACCCCCAGATATTCTGATTGGTCCTGAAGGAGATGACACTGGGCTGAGTGACAGGTAGTTGTACCTGAAACTAGGTTACACTGAGCTTTAACAAAAGAACAGCTTTGGTCCTTTCCGGCTTCATTTGCCATCACTTTCTGTTTCACAGAATAAAATGGCAGGGAAAGAGAACATTCTCCCAGTCACTGTGTGTTAACTCAGTAGGCTTAAAACTTTAAGCTTTAGGTTGGTACTTTTCTCAGTATCAGAACCTGAAATAGACAGTGACATCTACAACAGGAACTCCTTCTCATTTCTTCATAGTTTTTTGGCATATCGTTTAGAACAAATTTATTTCAAACTCCTTCAGATTTTTATAAAGTCCCAAAAGCCCAAGTTAAAAATGAAGAGAGTCCTGCTCACACTACTACACTTCCTCTATCTACTCTCTCTCTCTCTCCCTTTCTCACACACTCTCTCACTCTGTCTCTTTCCTATTCGCTGCCTCTGTTTGTTGCTGTTCCTGTTTTCCATTTTCCACGTTGGTCACACTAAACTTTCGAAAAGGACAGAACGCTCTTAAAACGTTTTCACGTCCATCAAATGCACGTCCTGCTGTTGACATCCCATAAGCCAGGCGAGTCGCAGAGAACTTTCTCGGATACTGCGCTGAGACGGAACAGATCTCTTTCCGTCTCAGCAGTAAAACCCTTCATCATTCTCTCTCTTCACCGTCTGCCTCAGCCCTCCCGTTTTCCCTTTTCGGTTTTTTTTTTTTTTTCCTTTTTTAGGCCTCCCATCCCGCAGTCAGACGCTACAGCCCGTGCATTGTGACTCTATTTATTTTATCTCGCTAATATGGGTCACCCTGAATGGCGGCCATCACTGGAGCTACCTTCCCATAACTCTGTCTGAGGCCGTAGCTCTGGCATGATTTATGGGCCGACGTGGGCCGGCGAGCCTACAATCTCCAACCCAGCATCATTGTCCCGACACCGCACCGACTCGGGGCAGGAGCGCTTTGTCTCGTTTGAGCATAACCAGACCCCCCTCTTGAAAAGAATCAAATTATTTCATCATGTTGGAAACGAAAAGCCATAATTACTTGTAATTAGACCACAGTTTTTCTTCCCCCCCCCCTCGTCATTCTTTGTTTCTCGGTTTTCTTATTCCTGAATTGGGAGGAGTTCTTTTCCAGAGTTTTTAAGCGTGCTCTAAATCAAAGCCTAGGAAAGTTGGAAACAGTTTGTGACTTGAAAGTGGGCAACATTAAAAAAAAAAAAAAACGACAAAAAAGAAAAAAAAATTCTGATATTACTTATTCCATCAATATGTTTTACATTTCATGTCATCATGAGAAAAGTATAGGAGGGTTGACCATATAAAGCATACTTTCTTTGTGGGTGAGAAGGAGAGAGAGAGAGAGAGAGAGAGAGAGAGACAGACAGACAGAGTGAGAGAGAGTGAGAGAGAGAGAGAGAGAGAGAAAGAATGAGCGAGCATGTATCTGAGGTTATGCTTACATGTCTGCAACAACACATGCATTCATTAAGTGAGTATTGCATGTGTGAGTTTTTCGTAAAGGGGCCATCTGCAGACCACCACATTTGAATAATTAGAAACTGTACTCCGTGTTTGGTTTAGGGTTACGTTCTCAATTACACACCTCTGGGTGTGACAGTCCCTCAAATGGATGACTTTAGTGGAAAATCATTTTTCCTCCCTGTCAGCTATTTACATGGATTGTACCACACAAACCCTGTTGTTTTAGGCAGAGAAACAATTTGCTAAACAAATCCACTCGCCATTTACCTATCAAGGAATGGTTGTGGAGAAAAGGGGAGCTGGAGGAGGGAGCTAGAGGGGCAAAAAAAAGAAAAAAAGAAAAAGCAAATATTTTCTCTGGCTGGCACAGACACTGTGAAAACACAAGCCTTGCTCTGATGTGGATTAGAAGTGAACTTGGCGCACGTCGAGATCAGGGTGCATTGTGGGTTGTGATGAGCACTTCCCACCGGGTTATGTGAGACGACATGTCCATCGTTACGCATATGCGTGAATTTTCAACCTCCTTCGTGATACTGTACACACACACACAAAAAAAATCCTGGGTAGATCATAGGTGTAAACAAATAAACACATGCACCGATGTTGTTGTTGTTGTTGTTGTTGTACGGCGTAACCCCTCAACACTGAAGCACAGTAAAGAAAAAGTTCAGAGAATGGACAGGAGAGAGAAAAAAACGGGAGAGAGAGAGAGAGAGAGAGAGAGAGAAGAATAGCTGTTTGTGTTTGAGTGCGCATATGAAAGGAGGAAACGTGACATTGTGCTGGAGGAGGTTTCTAAATCCATTTCCTCCACTTGTCTGTCCATATCAGAGCCTGATGGATCTGCTGGTTGTAATGGGGAAGGGAAGGGGAGGGGAGGGGAGGGGAGGGTGGGGGAGAGCTGGTGCTTTACAGACGCCCAAAATGATGCATCACATTTCATCTTGTTTGGGCAAAACTACATGAACAGTTTCACTGCAAGGCACAAGCTGTCCCACCGTTTGAAAACCACCCAGTGTCTATGCTGGACAGTGTGTGTGTGTGTGAGAGAGAGAGAGAGAGAGAGAGAGAGAGAAAGAGGACAAGAGAGAGAGACAGAAGAACTGTCTGTATGTGTATTTAAGCAAAAAAAATTCGACTGACGTTACATTTTTGTATGTCATTTCTTTGTTATTCAGAATTAACATATTTTATTAGCCTGACAATTTAAAATGATATGATTTGCTTTGATTTTAACTAGGTATTTAAACACTATGAACCAACAGCGTAATAACTGTATAGTCCATATCCGTAAACACTACCACTCTTTGCTTTGAGCAAAAGCAAAATAATTCTCCTATTTAGTGATTAAAAGACTGGATTCTTCTTCTTCTTCTTCTTCCTCTTCTTCTGCTTCTTCTTCTTCTTTTCATTCGTTTTTTTTTTTTATCAACCATTACTCTGCATTGTAGCAGTAATGTATTGGTTTAACAGGACAGATTTTTGTAGAGTTTGCTGAGGGATGTGGACCTCTGACATAGACACATGATGTCATGTCTCCTTAATGCTCTCACTTGCGTGTGTGTGTGTGTGTGTGTGTGTGTGTGTGTGTGTGTGTGTGTGTGTGTTTATCAGAAGGGCCATAGTGCCAGGGGAAAGAGCAGGGCCTCAGTGTAATTGAGATATCCTCCTTGTCCTACCTCTGTGGACTGCTTCATTTGGCTGTTTTTTTATTTTTGCTTTACTTTTGCAGTGCTCAGTGATCTGAACCTGTGAGCTGTGTTTGTGTTTATGTTATGGTCTCTCTCTGACACGCTGACCATTATGGAAGATGAAGTGAGGGGCCCCTGGAAGTCATCCAGGGAGACCCTTCAGCTCCACAAAGCTGAAGACAAGCTGAAGACAGCAACAGCTGTCCTGCGATGGGCCTCTTTCTCCTTCTCCCTTTCTAAATCACTGGAGAAGTGAGAAAACCTTGAGGAAACACAAAGACAATTTTTTTTTACATGTCTCTATTATGTGAGAATGACCAGTGATGTGTCTGTCCACCGACAGTAGTTTCACTTCAAAAACGCTCAGCGTTAATCTCCCATTAAAAAAACAAGGGCTATGAAATTTCTTTTTAATGAAATAATTGAGGATGTCTAAACAGATCTTTTAAATTACTAATATTGAGGATAAGTTTGCAATGTGTGTTCAGGGGGCTATCTTTTCTTTCTCTTTCTCTTTCTCTTTCTCTTTCTCTTTCTCTTTCTCTCTCTCTCTCTCTCTCCCTCTCTCTCTGTCTCTCTCTCTCACACTCTAATGAAGCACAGACTACGGGAAGTAAAATCTGTCAGAGACAGTTTAACCGCTGTGCTCTTAGACGCAGGCCACTGAAAGAGATGAAAGAGCTTTGGAGAGGGAGTGTGCTCTTGTGAGCAGGAAAACATCCCCGTTAGACCATTGAAGTATCGAGGCAAGACAGAGGCCTTGTGAGGGATGCGACAAGACTATTACTGAAGCTACTGCTTCCAGATCCTTGTCTACCATTCAGAACTGAAGTAAAGTTACAGCACATGACAACAACCAAATAAACCTCAAATAAAAAAACATCGCACAGGCCACTCTGACATCTTGTTGTATTTAACCGGGGGGGGGGGGGGGGGGGGGACTCCACCAACTAATTTCTAATTTCAAAAAATTGGTGACACAGATTTCGAAATTGGAAAATATGTTCTCAGATGACCTGCATCATATAATTGTCATTCTAATGATGCTTGTATCAGAATCGTGTGCAATATAAGATGTGACAACCTATTTGGATGTGTTTCTTAGCTACCACTCAGTTGCAGCCGTCTTGGTCAGAAGTCTCTTCGAACGCTTACTTTGAACCTGTCTAGTGAATGTTTGCTTATGTGGTGACCAGAACACAGGCAAAGTGAGAAAGAAAAAGTGTAGGAAAAGAAAAAAAGGGGGGGTGGGGGTGGGGTTAGAGGAACACAGGGAGAGAGAGGGACAGTAGGAATGAGAAGCGCTTTTGAAAGTTGAAAAAAAGGAAGGCGAAAACAAACCAATAAAAAGTGACGGTGATTGCAAAGTCTACTGCGAATTAAATGAGATTACGGCTCTTTATCAGAGATGATTCATGTCTTCTCGCAGAGGTAAAGATTACGAGGGTAATGCTGTTGTTGGTTACATTTTTTTTTCCTTTTTTTTTCAAAGTAGGATAATCGAAAAAAAAAAAAGGTAAAGATATGGCTATGAAATATGAGAGGGTTTTTGAAGTGATAACAGAGAGTGATAACAGAGAAAGATACGAGTTCAGGATCGGTGCAAGGAGAAGTTGGGGGGGGGGGGGGGGGGGGGGGCTTAGGGCACTAAGGTCAAGTTTGGTGTGAGTTTTCTGCGTATTTTATTTATTTATGACAATACCAATGTTTGTTTCTGGTGGTGTGTAAATCAAGAGATTCTTATAGGTGCCACCAATGCCCCCCCCCCTTTTTTTAGGTATCTTCTCGCCCTTTTTCCCTCTTACTTTTCTCTCAGTCTCTCTCAAACACTCATTCACACATTCACTATTCACTCACTCACTCCTTGTGCGAACGTGCTTTTTTAAAAACAAACAACTTTTTTTTTTCCCTTTTCGTTCAAATCAGCTCGAAACGTGATTAATCTTCTCCCCCCCTTGGAAGTCCACGCATTCATTATGTCGGAGCTTCCCGTTTGTCGCGTGATGTCACCCCCTCGCTCGGCTGCTGGCGCGCCTCTGCCATCTGCTTTGCTTTAGGAAGGCATGGAGTGATCGACAGAGACGGACGGAGCCCAGCTTACTCATCAGCCTTAATTTGCTTAAAGTTTCTGCCGTGTTTGAATTACAGCAAATCCTGTCCTTCTCTTTCGTGATCCAATCCACGTTGCCATGTTTTCTTTTTAAACGAAGGAAACAAAACGCCGGCAGAGGCGACTCTGCGCGAGGGGGCAGGGACGGATGGACCGTGACGGATGCGGCCTTACCGCGGAGAACGTTCTGGAACAGGAGAGAATGAGGAGTGCGCGTGTGGAGCCTTGAAGCCTTGTTCTCGTTCACGTTTGAATTGCCGGTCGCCCTGGCAGACAACAAAAGGCTAACAGCAAACTCTGAACTTCGTGACCTCTGATCAACCACAGCAAACGATTAGTTACTCTGGCCATTTATTTTGGTTGAATATCTTTCAACACGTTGCATACTTGAATCAAATCGTTCTCGTAGATAAATTATGGTGTCTGAAACGATTAGCCTGCAGGCTCAAATCATGAAATTTAAAATTAGACTTAGTGCATTTTGGAATACCAAAGAACTTTAGACCGCTAAGTAACAGCGAACCTTTCATTCCTTTAGAGATACTTTTTAGTACATTGACTACTTTGATATAATATTCTCCTCCACGGTGTTTTGGAATGGTTTAATCCAAAACGTTCAACGTCAGAAGTTCCGTCGTTTTGATGTAAATCATATTTATTTGTATGTCTTTGAAAAATAATTGGCATGTAGTTTAATATAACTTGGTTTTAACATCAGGGTTTGGAGCACATAAGCATGTGGATGGTTGACACACATGTACTTCAGGCAGGGAAAACACATGGGTATTGTTCCACAAACAATGATGTGTTGACTGGTGAATTACCAGAGTGATTTCCAGTGATGTTTAATTGAGATGTACTTTACATTACGTTACACATAAACTAAGGACAAATGTAAAAGTCTTGCATATATATGGAAGTTTGCACCAAACTCAAATGTTTATACCACATAAAAACATAGACACGAAACCAGGCTTACCTAATTACAAAACTCCCTTTTTACCAGGATCTTGTGCATTTTAATGCTGATAGCAGGTGACACTGTTGTGGTGTTAGGAGCTGTCTATTACAGAATTATGTTTTGTGTGTGCGTGTGTGTGTGTGTGTGTTTTCGGGAATTTGTGTGTTGGCCTGTCTGCCGGTGCCTAGGGAAACGTGATTTACATTGTGACCAGGCAGAAGTAGCAATGACAGACCATACTATGAATACTGCTTATTGTTTGTGACAGTTGGTAGTGCAGCATTTGAGTGTTCATCAGGTTTTGCATTTCTGTAGCAGAGAGCAGGGTCACACACAGACACACACACACACACACACACACTCACATCTGTGCGAGTCAGAGGAACGCATCCTTGCCTCCAACGCGATGTTGTATCAACACACCTGCTACTGCACTGGTATTTGTATAAATAAACAACACACACACACACAGATGCGGGCGCACACACCTTTACACACACATCTTCAGCCACTATCTTCAGCATACAGTAGCACATGCTGCCCTGAAAGGAGACTTTTCTGTGTGTAGGCATGAAACTAAGTAGAGTTTACACTGCAGTCTGGTTTTTCACTGGTCTAATCGTGACCAGAAATACTCACAAACCCCTTCAAACTCACCTTTACTACCAGCCCGTACATGCACTGTTTTTGTTATATTTATGTTGTATTTTATTGCATTGATTCATGAGGATATGAATGGTACATTAGTAAAACACTATACATTTGTTCATATCTTGCAGTTTGCCACACTACAATATTCCTTCCTCTTAACATCCTGTTATATGTTTTTTTTTCTTGGGGATTCCTTTTCTGTTTGTGTTTTACTGGAGTCTTTTTTGGAGGGGGGATATATTGAAGTAATATGTATCTTTTTGCGTGTGAGGTTGTATTGGAGTCGCCTGTGTCTTTTGGGTGGATTTGGTGTTTGATTAATCTGTTGTGGTTGGAGCAAAGAGAGCTGGAATAGAGTTTACTCCTGGTATGTGTTTTCGGTATACGTTTTTTCAAGATTTCCGGGATAATCGTTTTACAGTCAGTTTTTCGAGACAGGTTATATTATCGCTTGTAAGTTCTTTAGTGGGAGTAGGTATGAAATGTTTATGAACAGTACAGCAAAGCACGTTTCAGCTGTCATATTTTAATGAAAAATGAAAAAAAAGAAAACCCCTTCATTAATAAACAAGTGAACAGGGTTTATAATATAGTGCACAGATATGTGTGCAGACAATCTTGTTCAAGAATGCTTTGTGTGTGTGTGTGTGTGTGAGTGCGCGCCCTCTCTTGAGGCTCCAGAGGTCTGCCCCTCTCGTAAAAAGATAGCATCACCATTGAGGAGATCAATACAGAGAAATATTTGTGGAATCGCTCTTCTAAAAAAAAAAAAAAGAACAAGAAAAGAAAAAACTAGGTGTGGTTTGTGTTGAGGGCTTCACCCAGGCAAAATGACTTTTCTTCTCTCCCTTGCTGGCGCTCAGTGCCCTGTGTGTATGGTTATTGGTGTTCCTGTCAAACACGGTGGAACTCTAGCCTTACGTCTGCCCTGCTCCCCTACCACAGCATTGATTAACTGTAGCGGTGGCGGCTAAAGCGCTGCTCGTGTTTTGGTTTTCACACATGAAACATATGCCCCTGGAGAACGAAATGACCACTGTCAGTTGGTAGCGTCGCCACAGTGACTGCCGCCTATGCCCTGGAATTACTATGAAATATTAATAATGTAATAAATGTATCCCCATGTATTACTCTCACACACTCACCTACATAGTTTTACACACACACACACACACACACACACACACACACACACACACACACACACAGACACACACCCTGGGTTCTTATTTACTGTGATGGTCTCAGAGGAGTTTAACTTCTGATGAGTAACAGTAGTAGACCCCTTTTTTATCGCCGTGGCAATAAAAGCAACAAAAAACAGCGACAACAACTACTGGCATTTCATTGTGCGATTAGTTTAATTTAAAAGCCTTGTACATGTTTCTGATATCTGCTCTAATGTAGATGTGAATCACTGTCAATTTTCTGAACATTTTCTAAAACATCAGCCACAAGAGCATTTCATGATGAGTTTCTACAGCTGCAACACTCTACAAAGTACTGAACTGTAGGAGTCATCTAAGTGGCAGTCTTTTTACAGTGGTAATGAGTAATAAGCCAGAGATGCTTTATGTGTTGTGCTGATGCTTTGACCTGTAGACTGTTAAGAGGTCTGAGAGAATAGCACAGTGTGTATGCATTAGCGCCGCGCCCCTGTCTGATTGACAAATGTAAGAGTATTGTGTTGTTTGTGTGAAAAAGGGCAATTGATAAAGTGATTGTTGTTGCATTCTGTTGTGAGCTCTTCACCTTTTCCTTGTTTTGCCTGGTTAGGCATTTGCAGCCTTCATACTGCCGTGCTGATGTGCCTGGACAGTGTTGGCTAGGAAGGGATGATCTGAGTTAATGATAAAGAGATGCTCCATAGATGTACATGAGGGTTTAACAACTATTCTCTGAGCCATCAGCAGGCTCCTCTCTTGCTCTGTCTTTCACTCTTTCTCTCTCTCTCTCTCTTTCTCTCTCTCTCACACACACACATACACACGGGTATATGCAGAAACATGCACGGAAATCTGTACATTCCTATAATTTTACCCATCTTCTGCAACACGCAAGAACAAAAATCAGAAGCTGTCTGAATGACAATTACAAACTCACACACACACACACACACACACACACACACACACACACACACACACACACACACACCACATTCAAACAGAGAAAGACAGAGATATACTCAGTTCAAGGGCGTACAGTAAGACAAATTTCTTTCCATCTCCAAACATCACAGATAATTGACAATAATTTTTTTTCCCCTCCACATACAGCCCCCCCCCTTTCACATCCGGCACACCCTCCCCCCTTTCATCCTTCTCGTCTAATCTCAGTCCACTGAGTCTCCTCAGACTGCCAAGAACCAGGACTATCAGAGCTAGGCTTTTTTTTTTTCCTCATCTTGCCTCCACGCACTGAAGCCATGTCACAATTTCTCAGGCAGTTGTGATGGCTGGATGTCTCCTGTCTTGGGTGATCTGCTCGGCGCCGACGAGCCGCCTGTATTGGAGCTGATCTCCGCTGCCTAGCTGCGGGTCAGCCTTCACGGCCGATTAGTGTCGGAGCAGCACTTTGGTCACAAGTTGTCGGGAGTGCTTATCGTGAAGATCAACAGTGATCAGTCTCTCGCTCTCCTATTCTTCCCTCACTACGCCCCCCCCCCCAACCTCCCACCCTTTCTACTCTCCAATGAGCCATCTCTGACTCCTCCATCCTCTCTCTCTCTCTCTCTCTCTCTCTCTCTCTCTCTCTCCCTCTCTCTCTTCTGTATGCCATTCCAACATCTCTCCATTTCATCTCTCATGGCTGTAGCTCATTGTCTCTTTCTATCTGTGTGTGCCATCAGAGCTGGTGTGGGTGTGCGGGGATGAAGCAGGACGTGTTTGTGCTGTCAGTATGGAGGTCTGGTCGCTTGTGTATGTGTGTGTGTGTGTGTGTGAGTGAGAGAGAGAGAGAGAGAGAGAGAGACAGTGCTGCAGGGCTCACCAGTTGTAGCAGAGTGGAGCTGTCACTCTATGCCATGCTCAGTGTCACAGAGCTGGGAGGCTGATCCACTGCTGGCCTTTTCTTTGCCTACCTCTCTCTCTCTCTCTCTCTGCCTGTGTGGCTCATGTACCATGCACTGTATGGTGCCCATGGCTCTAATACACGCTCAACACGCACAGAGAAAAGACTTAAAACAAAGGATCATTGGTTGGTTATGACGTTTTCCCCGTTTTAGGGTTGGAAATAGAGGCAGAGGTTTGCTTCAGTGAGAGAGAAGAGAAACAGTCATATTGACTCTGAATTATGTAACTTCTCATTTGGGATGTACAAATATTGCACCTCTTATTGCACTGTTAGCAGCTCAGATAGATAGACAGATAGACAGATAGATTGATAGATAGATAGATAGATAGATAGATAGATAGACAGACAGACAGACAGACAGACAGACAGATAGATAGATAGATAAATGCATGGACAGGTAGACAGTTAAACAAACAGACAGAAATAAATAAATGTATCTGCTGGACTCTGTTTGATTGAATATCTGTGTAATGCACCTCAGCCTTGTGGGCTTGAGAGCAGTATCAAATCTCTCTTATGTATAAAATCGCCCATCCAACAGACGAGATTAGTTTTTACTTTAATGACCTGATGCACTAATGCTTCCTGTCTGTAACTGCTGGGCTGATAGACCGCTGGCTGACACAAGGTAGAAGCCCTTGTCTTCTCCTTCACCGCCCCCCCCCCCTCCCCGTGTCTTCTTCCTCCCTTTCTTTCTCTCTTTCATTTCACCGTTTCAATATTTATGCTCCATTTCAGACAGTTGAAAGTCACGGGGAGGAGGTGTAACTGTAGAGGCTGTGTGGTGCTGTAGGACCTCCCTCTATTTAGGAGGTGGATCAGTCGGCCAGACCAGGCTGTGCTCCTCGCTAACCAGCAGGGGAGCGAGTGCCCAGAGTGAGTCTTCTCTCTCTCTCTCTCTCTCTCTCTCTCTCTCTCCCTCTCAGAGTACGTGGGATGGTGGCTGGAGTTTGGGAAATGAGTGATAGTTTCTCAGGAGAAATGAAATTAATAAAGCGTGCGACAGCTCTGTCCCGTGAGTTAGTAAAGGAGCAGTGACAAGCAGTGTCTGCTAATAGATTAGACTAATTACGGCGACTCTCCAAGTTTGTGTCAGGGAAGCCACATGTGCCGCCATGCTTAATAGCCATTATACCCACTCCGGACGCTCGTTGCATTAATGTAAAGTTGCAGAAAAGCAAAGGAAAAGGTCGCTCTCATTTGCATGCGCGGCTTCATTAGAATATGCGAATATGCTAAGGACAAGAACGGGCGTTTTTGCATGCGCGGGTGATGAATGGTCGGCGCATCGCGGAACTGGCTGAGGGTGCGCTTTCGTCACCCTCATTTACATGTCATACTTTTCTTATTTATTTATTTACTTCTTTCTTTCTTTCTTTCTTTCTTTATTCATTAACTGTTTGAGCAGCAGGCGAGACATCCCAGCCGTGTAACCAGCGTCTGAGAGAGGCCTTTGCAATTTAAATGCGTTCGTTTCTGTGAAAGGACGCCGCTCGATTGTCATTTAAATGGTCGAGACAAATGTTTACATTTTTTTTTTTTTTCAAGGTTGCGTTTGTTGCGTTTAGTCCTGGAAATAAGTCGCTGCTCTGGCAGTGTAATTGATTAGACTGAATTAGTAACTGAAATTGTTATTATTATAACTGAAGAGAAACTCTGTACTAAAACAAGTCTGCTCGAAGACTGACCCTCCTCCGGTGACGCTGTAGCTACACCGCTGGATTCTTTAACAGACACATGCCATTTTTGCAGAGCAGGTTTAATGGTCGTGAGTTCACGCCTTGTGTGGAAAAACTCAAAGACGCTGAGTCTCTGTCATTGATTTTGCAGATGGCGCAAACTGTTACGAGGACAACACTAATAAAACCCTCTGTGGAAGCAAAGAAAAAGAGAAAAGCAGGGTGTGGTCCCACTCAGATCTAACTCAGAACTAGAATTCACAGTCGGTGCACTTACGTGGGTTTATTCACCATGCATTCTCTCAGTAGACGGAACATAGTCTCGCCATCTCGTACCAATGAGCTCTGAGAATAGTGAGGTCAAATGTAAAGGCTTTAAAGATCATTTTGCATGTACTTTATATTCATGACACAGGAATGTTAACCATACGTAATAGTAATACATGACAGATCGCGTGTGTTCTCTGTACATTTTCTTTGCTCATAGAATATTTTTCTTAAGATGGCCTTATTAGGCATAATGAGAAAGCTGGACCAGTTTGTGTTCTGGAGTTATGCTACCCAGAGACTCATGTTAGATAGGACTGTAGAAATTTTTTTTTTCCACAACATAGTCTGTTACGTGTTTGTTTATCCTGACACATAATAGTTTTAATGGAGGTACAGTTAAATAAGGAGTTTATAGCTTGCCTCGTGTTTTTAGCAGTCAGGATGCAAAGCATAATTCCTCTTGTTACACCAAAATGCCGTTGTCTGATAAAAGGCTTTTTAACCAAAGACGCGGTTGTAATACAGACATGTAATCCGTGTATCTCTCCTAAGTCCCTGCTGGTGACCGTAAGACCAAAAAAAAAAAAGAAAAAAAAAAAAAGAGCCATTTCTCCTGGGTTAGAGCTCTGGAAATCAAACACGCTCTGGGCTTCCGTAATTCTTTTATACTTTTGGGATTTAATTATTTATTTACCTATTCCCCTTCTTTCTTTTTTTTTTTTTTCATCCTCTGACTTTAATTTGCTCTCAGAGGAATGGCAGATACAGTAAACAGTAAATAGAGTATATAAATCCTCTTTTTTTTTTGGTTTTCTTTTTTTTTTTTTTTTTTGGTATGCTGGCTTTATGTGGAGTCTTTCACACAGTCTAATCAGAGGTGTTTGTTTTAATCCTCGTGAGGCAGGACCTGAGTAAGTGGACCTGAACGCGCCTGTGTTAGTCCTGTTAATCTGGTCAGCCGGGGCGCGGTAAAGCTCCGTCCACACACGTACCCAACGGATCATAAAGGGCTGAGGAAAAAACAAGGGGGGGGTGGGGGGGTGGCGTCTGCTCCCCAATTACACCTTAGAGATTATTGTTACCGTTAACAGTGAGCTAAAATTGACACATTGTCTTTGATATTCGATAAAAATTGGTTATTAATTGAAAACCTCACTTTAAATCCCCCCCTCCCCCACCCAAAAAAAAAATAGCTTGAATGAGCTGGAAGGTAACTTCATATTTTCCAACAGCGTCTACTGATAGTAAGTAAGCAGGAATCAACAGAACACACAGACCTCTGTTCAGCTATTCCGAGTTCCTGTATTTGCTTGAATGGGTGTACCAGCACTATGCAGTGGTGTATTATGGCTGCTATTTACCGTAGTATTTCGCCGTAGCCTGGAAAACAGAACAAATAGTATGACCCCCTCCTCCTCGTCCACACATACCTGAATAGGCCCCGCGCTCGTAACAAAAGCAGCATTACAAATGACTGCACAGAGCAGAAAGTGTGCAGCAAGCTTTTTAAAATACCAGAGTTGCCAGAGAGGTGCTGGGTAATTTATCCTTTCATGGCTGTTAGCGGCGCTCTTTGTGATTTATTGGGTTTAAGAGAAGTTTTGTTTAGAGAGATAATGAGCAGGACTTCTGCTTAATGATTTAACACAGAGCAGTGAAAAGGAAAGTGGAAAGAAAAAAAAAAAAAAGAAGAGAAAGAAACACGCACATGTATTTTTTTTTTTTATGTTTCTCACATTCTTCCTTACACCGTATGAAATAAATTAGCAAAGAGAGCTAACAATATTTTAAAATATAACGGTTTGAGAAGCGCGCAGGCCGCTCTGCGCGGCGAGCGAGCGGCTGGCTCTCCTGTCGATTAGGGACGTATTTTTGGGCTGAATTTTTTTTTTTTTGGTCTCTTGCTGAGCACTTAGAAATCGAGTTTGAAACGGGCATTTTGGATTTAGTGCCGTATGCGACTCTCTTTTTAAGATTTCAGTTAAATATGATGTCAGTAAATCTCAAACAAATAAGACAATGTAGATTTTATTTTTACTTACCTGTACAAAATAATCGCAATTGTAATATTCGGTATTTGTTGCGAGAGGAATTACTGTATAGTCTGAATAAAGAGGAGGATGAAGACAGCCTTGTGAAATATGGGGTTACTTAAGCACTCGGCACAAACTGAGCCTTAGTATGACTAATCCTTCCTTTTTTTTTCATTTTTAAAACCTGAAATAAATGGGACTTTTAACAACTTCTTAAGGGACCCACCAGGTCATCTGCTTCAAATACGCGGCATGTTGGAGAAGTGTATTCAATGCTGAAAAGCCTACAAATGCTGCTATTAGAGCTTGGCAGGTCAACTGCTTTGTATCAAAGTAGCAGGATGAATTGTAAGCAGCAAGGTCTAAATGTACAGTGCCAAGTGTACATGGGTCTGATCACAGACATCTGCTCTCATGTACGGGCGAACTTTTGGGAGGTAACTCCGCGATCATGAAATGAATTTAATGTGATTTTTCTAAAAGGGGAGAGTTGGAAATGTTGTTAAGTTGCCAGGGGTTGATGAGAATACGCGTGTGGTCTCTGTGCCAGGTCTCGTCAGTGCGAAGTGTGACTGATACAGGACATCAGAACACAGATTTTCTGAGGATTCTCTGAAGGCTTTACATCAAATACAGTGACAAGGCTGCAACAGACATGAAGGCTAAACACACACACACACACACCCCACAGAGGTACACAAGGTATTTCATCTCTCACTCTCTTTCCTCCTTTCTTTGTTCTCTTTCCTTCTCTTTCGTTCTTTTTTTCCCCCTCAGTCGCTCTCCTTTTTTTTTCCCTGTTTCTTTTACTTCTCTTCCGTGTTTCTCAGTCATTCTCACCTTACATTCTTTTTATCTCTCTCTCTCTCGCTCTCTCTCTCTCTCTTTCTCTCATTGCATTTGAGATTCTAATATTTTCTGACACTCCTATTTATAGTAAGATCTCTTAGCGTTTTTCTCTCATCAAGCTGCAGGCTTCCATTAAACACCTGCTTGTATGCATCGTTTCCGAGCTCATCCGCTAATCTGTGCTAATTTTCACTGGAGTGCCCTCTGTCAGAGCTCCATCTGTCTCCGGTGACTTCTTCTCCTGTCATCTTGCCTCGGCGCTGTCCGCTCCTTTCACTCAGCTCACTGTTGCTCAAGGCCCTTTTAGCTCTTCTGCACTCTCAGCTTTTCAGTTCAAACACGTCCAACCAACCCATCTCACGCCATTATAGGTCGCCTGTTTGGAAAGCACTGGCTTTTAACTGGTAGGAATAGCCGTTATGAAGTAAGATATTGCAGGAAGGGT
The DNA here is from genome assembly GCF_902362185.1 of Chanos chanos. Lineage (NCBI taxonomy): Eukaryota > Metazoa > Chordata > Actinopteri > Gonorynchiformes > Chanidae > Chanos > Chanos chanos. The sequence continues at coordinate 33,595,951 of NC_044502.1, forward strand.
TCACTTCTCTCCCTCTCTCTCTCTCTTTTCATCTCTCTCTCTCTCTCTCTCTCTCTCTCTCTCTCTCTGAGGAGCTCTCTGTCTGGGAGGTTCTGGCTAGTTGCGTGACTCATCGTCCAATGACAGCACAATCCTCTATGAGGTTCTCCATGCAGGTTGCGATCATAAAAAGGAGGTGTGAGTAATGGTGTGTGGAGAGGAAGCGGCGCCACACTAACGGGAGGCGTAGGACGTCCTACCTGCTGCTGCTGCCGCGGCTGAGGGATGCGGCTCGCTCCAGCTGTGCCAGCCAGAACAGCAGGTGGATGCCATCATTAGGAATGGCCCGCTCCCTCAACCCTCGCGACCATCTTTCTCTCGCCTGTTTTTTTTTTTTTTTTTTTTTTTTAAACCGCATAAGGAGCAAAAGAACCACCCCCCCCTTTAGTGCTTTTTCAAATCAATTCAGATCACCGACCCAATTCGTCCCGTCATTGATCACTGACCTCCCCACCGCCGACCCTCCCGGCCAGCCCCCAACCTCTCAGCCTCGTTTTGACAGGCGAGGACGCGGCGAAGTCGTTTGCACAGCCCTTCTCCTTTCAGCGCTCGTCTTTCTGTAGGTCTCACACCACAGACTCCGTCACACTATGACTGCGTAACATTCATATAATTAAGATGCCTCAAATTTCAGTTTTCATTAAGATTTCATTAAGCACGGGTTAGGGTTAGGGACATGAACAGATGCAGATATTTCTTATCTTGTAACTAAGTTACTGTCTTCTAAGCACATTACGCTTGTCTTACGTTACGTGGTTAAAAAAACAACAAGAAAACCCAAACAAACAAGCAAACAAAAAAAACAGCCTTAGTTTAGTGAGCTAGCTCTGTATTTACAGTAAGCATGAGTTCCTCTGTTTGCATCATTCTGACAATTTGTTTATAAAAGAAATCATTACATACACTTCCCGCCAGAAAATATTGTGTATGTGTGTGTTTAAAAAAAGAAAAAAGAGAAAAGAAAAGCTATATTGTTTATTTAGAATGTACTGAGGGAAGTTTTTTTTTTTTTTTTTTTTTTTGTCTTTGTCCCCAAAGCCCCTCGGTGCTGCACATTTTTAACAGATCAGATCATCAGCAGCGGTGGAATGATATTACGCTCCGTACGGGGAACATTGGTGTTTTCTTTTCGTCTGTCAAAAAAAAACTCAAACAGTATTGAGAGCAAATGGAAACGTGTCCTCTGGCTTCTCTCCCCTGGCTTATCATTAGAGCAGGGCTATGTCACACAGCTAATGAACTGTGGGGTGGCACTTAGTCGGGCGGGGGGGCTTGCGTAATCCACACCCGTCTGCAGTCCCTCTGCACGTCACGAGCCCTCTCTCGACCTCAGAACAACTTATTCCTTACACGGATTTGGGATAACGAATACCTATAGCAAAGCCATCGTTTTATTAAATGTGTGATTGATATGACAGTCCTAAAATGGAAGAGAAAAGTTTGAAGAGAGTCGTCCCCCCCCCCCCCCCCAAAGATCTTGTGCCAGATGTCTGAAGTCGACGTTGGCTCTTTTTGCGTCGTTGCTTACTTAGATTAGTCCAGTAGAAAAAAAAAAAAAGAAAAGAAAAATAGAGACTCTTAGATTTGAATCAATAGATTTAAATCTTTCAACATGCCATTTTGATTCGTAACCCTCCTTATTAAAGGAGGCTAATTAAAATCACATTTCTGCATACGTCTTGTCTTTCATAGGCATATGCAAATTGAGCCCATTGCCTTTCAGCACTGAGTAATTATGTTTATGAAGGACAGCTGTAATAGATAATTAACAGCAATGTTTGCAAGCCCCCTTTTAAATGCGCTACGCTGGAAAAGGAAAAGAAGAAGAGAAAAAAAAATGGAATGGGAGTGTTCGAGAGCTTGCGTCGTTTCCCCTCATGTTCGCGATGAAATGATCTTTTGAAAATGAAATTATCTTTTTTTTTTTTTTTTTTTTTTTTAAATATGATCTCATTCATTCGAATGTTTATTCAAAGTGTACGATGTCACCTAGAGCAGACTGCAGTATCCCAGACAGCGTTCCGTGTTTGATCTCGTCAAATCCCACTGCAGTAAAATGGAGAACAGCGCTCATACACTCCCTGCTTCGTGCCCAGACAACACTCTAGATGACTGAACAGATCGTGGGGTGGAAAAAAAAAAAAAAAAGAGAAATGAGAAAATGAACATGGGAGGGAGGGGCAAAAAAAAAAAGTTGTTTTGAATATGTATGTTGATGTGTGTTAATAACAGAGAGGAACGGACATGCCCAGAGGGTCCAATCAGAGATGTAACAGGATTAAAACAGGACACCTGCAGTGCCGGGACTGGGCACTTACGCTTTATTTGCATACAGAAAATCAGTAACATGATCAATGATTAGTGCATTTCAGATATTCTGACCCATCACTGACCATGTTAATACCTTTTTTTTTTTTTTTCTTCTCAAACTAAAAGTCAATTGCACGCCGTAATAGCTTATGCAAACCAGGCTTTTAGTCCTTAAATACAATGTAGCAGCGCTATGGTGTTTACACACACACACACGCACACACACACACACACACACACCCGGATTTGAATAACGAAGAGGCAGTGAGGGGCTGTAGAAGTTACGGTGAGGGGGGGACGGCTTTAGTGACAGCGTGTGGCAGGGAGCGGAGACGGGATCTCAGACGGAGTGGATGGTGTGACACTGGAATCCACAGGAATGCTCAGCCAATCATTTGTGTGTCATTGCTTGTTTGATGTGTTTCTTTTCAGATGTGGTCTTTGTCTTGGCGAATTGAAACATAGAAGGATGAAACAGAACAGAAATGAAACAGTAAAAAATCTATGTTCAGTTAGATTTGTCATCTCACAATTATGTTTTCAGAGCCCATTAAGAAAAGGCTCAGGAATAGAGTTTTAGACATGCTTATGATGTTGCGGTAAACCTTGTGGTAATTTACTGACATTTGTGTGTGTGTGTGTGTGTGTGTGTGTGTGTGTGTGTGTGTGTGCGCCATGTTCTTATGGCGCTGTGTGGACCAAATGTCCCCGTGAGGATCTGAATATCTGACAAGAGAAGACATTTTCCAGTGGGAAAACTGTTTTTTTTTTTTCCTTCAAAAACATATTTCTGTTATTGCTAAAACAAACCAAACAATAAAAGTCAAAATATTTCTTTGGATATGTTTAGGGTGAGGATTAGGGTTAATTTTAGGTTACAGGAAAATGGAAGTCGTCGGGAAGTCTCCGTTAAAAAAAAAAAACAGAGACACGTGTACGTGAGTTCCATATGAATACGCGTGTGTGCGTATGTGTGTGTTATACATACCGCAAATATATTTTTTCTCATGCTTGTCTTATACAGTATTATTAGGTATGATTGGAGAAGCCAGTGTGACCATGGCCTTGCTTTGCTCTGTGTGTGCTGCTGATCTTGTCTGGTTAACCTGTGTGTGTTCTGCGCTCTGTCTGCAGGTGGGCTTTTGTCATGAAGAAACACCTGAGCACACACCTACTGGGAAAGCATGGCCTGGGACGGCCCAAAGAGAGGTACTGTATCAGCTAAGGGAAAGGGTGGGGGTATTGTCAGCTCTGTTATACACACACACACATACACACACACACACACACACACACACAGGAACACCTGCACACGCGCACTCCATTTTCAATGTGTGACGGCGAACATTTTCAGCAACTTCCACCTGCCAGAATCAATTTGTAATGCTTTTATCAATCTCTTTTGTCATTTTTCTCACCGACTCCCTTTACAAATCTCTCTCTCTCTCTCTGTCTCTCTCTCTCGCTCTCTCTGTCTCTCTCTGATTGAAAAGATATGATGTTGTTTTAGCAGCGCTGGGTTTTTTTTTTTTTGCCCTGGCTGTCAGAGACACGGTAGGCCTGTCAATGCCCGTTGTGTCGGTGAGGAGATGAAGTTGTGAAGTTCTGCTGGCATGAGAGAATGAGACGTTAAAGAGCTCTCGGTCCGTCTCCGTCAGACTGCACCATCTCACAGCCTCGTCTGTCTCTCATTACACACCACTCATCTGAAAATTGATACTTCTGACAATATGCCGTATTAGATATGACAAGCAACGTTCAGATATTAATAAAACCAGCTTGCCATATGGTCTTTACAAACGCATACGCACACAGACACACGCACGCAGGCATGCATACACACACACGTTACAAACTTCTTACCTCCATCAGCTGTTCATCTGCATTACATTAAAGAAAAGGAAAAAAAACAAAACAAAAACATTTAACTTTGCAGTTGTATTCAATCACACATTTAATGAGAGTAATCAAACTTTGAGTTCTTGTAAAAAAAAAAAAAACATGCCTCAATACCTTGTGGTTAGTAGGTGTAAAACGCTTGTTTATTTTGAGATAGGGAGATTTTGAGTTGAAAGGCGATCACATTGCTTGAGTATGAGTAGATTGTGACACACACACCCCACACATATACATATGTCAATTTCTCATCCAAAAAAAATCATATGTAGATATTAAAGTGGGGAAATTGTTTTAAGACATGACAGTCTCACTGAAAAGCGTGTCAGTGATTTCCTTTATGATACACTATCTGTAAGTAAATGATGGACAGATCACAGAGAGGTGGAGATTAACAGCATATTTACACACACAACATGCTGAGGAGTGTATTAAGCTGTTGGCCTGGCTTCTGTACACATAAATGACCATGATAGGGGAGTATGAATAACGTGTCATTATTCATAGCTCTGTGTTTAGTCATATCTTTACCTCACTGTGAGAAGTCAACTGAAACTAACTGTCACAGCAGCCCTAAAAATCCATTTAGACATTACATTACATTCATATATATGGGTCCACACTCATGTAGGCACACTCGCAGGTACTTTTACTAAGTGGCTGAGCTATTTTCTTTTCTGTATTTCCCTCACACATACATCTTCGCACACACACTTACACACACTTACACACACTCTCAGACGTATTCTCATCAGACTCCGTCGACAGAGACCTATTCACGTCGGCCCTGGCCAAGCAGTTTGTTCTATTTCAACCTGTAAAACACAGTGTCATCATTTTTTCTGACAGTTCTTGAGACAGAATTCATCTCATCATTAATTAACCATCATATTTCCAACACAGCAGTGGTTAATTAGTGCAAGGGCACTGGGGAGGGCTGATTAAGTGGAACAAATCTGGGCAAATGTTGGAGAGAAGAGAGGGAAAAGGAGAGAGAGAGAAAGAGAGAGAGAGAGAGAGAGAGAGAGAGAGAGGAGAGGAGTGATTAGGTAGATATGTTGTAAAGGAGAAGAAAACAATGTTTTGTGTGTTTGTGTGTGTGTGTGCGTGTGTGTGTGTGTGTGTGTGTTTGAAAGTGCAAAATCCCTTACAAACGTAAGCCGTCCCTGTCCTGAAACTAAAGCATGTGTGAAAGTGATTACTGTTTTGGAAGCAGAGATGCACAGAAATGTGTTGCTGAGGAACAGAGATTATGCATGTTGGACTAGAACTGTAAATGAAAGAGAGAGAGAGAGAGAGAGAGAGAGAAGAAGAAGAAGAAGAAGAAGAAGAAGGAGAAGAGAAAGAAGGGATAGAAAGAAGCGTGTAGTATGCCTGTGGGTTTAGCCGGCTCTGACAGGTCTGTACCAGTGATTGATAACTGCACCAGTGTGAAACCCCAGAGCCCGAGTACAGAGCGGTAACTGGGGACAGGCAGAGAGCCGAGGAGACTGGTGTGGGATCTGGGGAGAGAGGGAGAGAGCTCGTAGGGCTGGTGGGGGAGGGGGTGGTGGGGGGGTGGCTGGGCAATTGCAAACATATGCTGGCTGGCAGACAGGGGAGAGATGGATGGCAACAGGACAGTGTCAGGGAGGCGGTTTCATCCTCGTCTCCACGGCCCTATTCACCTGGTATTTTTAGAACACTGGGGAGATCTGTTAGCCAAAAAGAGAAGGGTAGGAGGATAGACGGAGGGAGGGAGAGAGAGAGAGAGAGAGAGAGAGAGAGAGAGACTGGAGGAGGAGTGCTTCACTGAGGTGCTGTTGAGCTCCAGTTAGCTGGCTTGGTTGAGGGTCCTGTTGAACAGCGGTGCTTCTTGCAGTGGGGATTTGGACAGGGACGGAGGTAGAGAGATGACAGACTCAAGACCGGATGACTGGCTGTCAGCAAAGGATACTCCAAAACAATCCTCTCCACCCCCATTTTAAAGTGACACAACTGGGTCCCAATCTAACGCTGGACCACCCCCCACTGCAAGGCATCATGGGAGGAGAGGCGTGTGTGTGTGTGTGTGGGTGGGGGGGATGGGGGGCTGCATACCATGCACCTAAAGCAACACATTACAATGGGAGGTTTTCTGTCATGATTGACAGCGTTGGCCTTGTCTTAAATAAATGTAATTTAGGGCAATTTGAAAACAAACTACTTAAAGATGACAAAATAATGACTGACTTGTCCACGGTCTGTGTTTTCACAGGTAATTGCAAAAGGACCTAGCATTTATAATTTTGAGATAATGAACCATTTGAACTAATACACTCCACTTTCATTAAACAGAGATGTTCGACACCTATGCAAAACATATTTATTATACTATGAAAACTATCATGAGGAATAGCAAAAATGTTTTCCCATTTCTGCTGAATTGTAAAATAATAGAACTTAATGGCTGTGTGCCCCAAATTTCAACAGGAGCACCTGACAGTCATTAGCGTAAGAGATTTCAATTGCCTCCTCGGTACAATGTGTTCCTTGCAAATTTCCAGCGTAAAATAACAGACCTCTATCTTGACGGCTTCCACGTATGCAGCGCTTCCTGAGTTCTGTGCGCTAAAAACAGTGCCTGAAAACCCGACAAGCCTGCACGTGTAAATTAAGAGGAGAAAAACTGTGAGCTCTAATGTAACGTGGAAAGGCTTGCGTTCTGAGGGAGGATGTGTGTACAGAGCTGGAGATCTGTTTGTGGGTGTGTTACAGACGCTTACACACACACACACGCACACACGTGTTGCCACAGTGTCGCAGAGACCGTATGATCGTGCCAGCCACTGGTGGGAGCGGGCATCTGGTGTGGCAGCACCGGGCTCTTTCCCAGCATGCAGCGTGGCGTAGCCATATTGGGCTTTGTGCCGGGTGCCAGGGCTTGAACAGGCTGGAGGAGTTGACTAGGGAGCGGAAGAGTCCAATGCAAAAAAACAGCAGGGCAGCAATATGGACCACAGAGTGTGTGTGTGTGTGTGTGTAGATAGATGAATGTATCTGTGTGTGTGTGTGTGTGGGTGGGTGTCTGTGTGTGTGTTTGGGTGGGGGGGGCAGGGTAAAAAAAGAGAAGGGGGAAGAATCACTAGTACGGCTGTAGATTAGCCCTGAAGTCACTGGAAGAAATCCATGCTCTTAATTATTGATAATGCATCCTGCCTTTGTTCTCTCTCTCTCTCTCTCTCTCTCTCTCTCTCTCTCTCTCTCTTTCTCTTTCTCTCTTCCTCTCTCTCTCTCTCTCCCTCTTTCTCACTCCCTCACACCCTCTCGGCATCTCAGGAGTGAACTCTGTGTAGAGATAGCATCAGGCCAGGGCGATTGCTCTCCTCTCTAATGGAAGGATAAACTGGTGATGGACTGATGAGGGAGTTACAGACACCGGATCAGAGAGAAAACTCTCTCTCAGTCTCTCACAGACTTAAAGATTCAGCAGTTTTCTCCCTTACTGTTAAAGGAAAAGATCACGGCATTCAATTCTTCACTCCCCAGGTTCATCTCAACATCTGTGTTGCTCTTTTCTTTCCTTCAAGTGTTAGACACACTCCTGAACTGAACCGTTTAGTTCCAGATCTTTTGTAAGACCATGGCAGAGTAGGGGAAGAACACCTTAGTGTTGGATTCTGTTTTGTTTGTGTGTGTACCACAAGACATCCTTTTTAATATTTAATGGTGGATGGACCTCTCTCTTATTTTTTCAGTTGTTGTTGTTCCAGAATGAGGGATCATGCTAATATTGCTGTTAAAATTAAACGATAATTGAAATTTGTTAGCTTAAAAACCATTGCAGTCTATTAAATTTTGATTACTGGAAAATTAGGTGCATTAAGTTTTTATGGGCTGGCCCATGTAATTTCTGAGCAAGTTTTTATGTACTACTGGGACATAGCGTGTGCAAGAGGGTTTATGTATTTGTGTATGTGTGTGTGTGTGTGTGTGTGTGTGTGCATCTGTGCGTGTGTGTGTCTGTGTGTACGTGTGTGCATTTGTGTATGTTTGTGTGTGTGTATGTGTGTGTGTGTGTGTGTGTGTGTGTGTGTGCGTGTGCCTGTTAGTCCTAGTGAGAAAGAGAGAGATGCTTAACACAGGTCTCATTCTAAGCAAAATGTAATTTAAGCTGAAGGAAAAATTTGAGCAATGACATGAATCGTCTCTGAGTTTTTAGAATTATGACTGTATTTCGAGCCATGCTCGTGTCTGCCGGCCTTACTGAGCGTAGAGAAGTGTGTTTCATTGAGAAGGATGTTTGGACAAAATTTTCCTCAGCATAGTCTTTCTGGAGTCTCCTGTTGTTAACTTGACTTTTGGACATTGAATGATGTCACCCACAGCTGAAACTCCTTATGGCAGGAGTGTGATGAGGAACAGTGTCTTACTGCGTGTGAGGAGAATAAGAAACTGTCCTTCTTCGCACACCTAATATAAGTAGAGGTGTGATGAAGAAGGAGGGTAGGGTGGGGCATGTTAAAGAGTTGTTCTGATACATGACATGCCATTCGTCTTTAGAGGAAAAATCCATTAGTAAACAGAAGAGTAAACAAATATGTGGTTAGGTCCAGTCATGTAGAATTATGAATACAAATCAATCCAGCTGCTGGAAGAACCCAGTACAAATACACCAAATTGCCCATATGTTTTGTCTAGACTCTGATCTTCCGAGTGCCAAAACACCCATTATTTTCACTTTCCAATGATTTCAAAAAAAAAAAAAAAAAATTCTCTCTAAAATGTTATTGTCTTACAAAATAATCGCACAAAAATAGAGTTCTTCTCTGCCACGATCCCCTTAGCCTTGTTCACCGGGGGTCTAAAACCTGGCATCCTGACAACCTACCTTGTGATAATGTCCATAGTAAAATGTGTTACACAAGTGAAAATGAAAAGAAAATCATTTTTATATTGGTAGATCTGATCGTACAAGGCAGATACTCACTTGAAAATAATTGAATTTCACCCGACCGGATCATTCATATTCTGGAATCTTCCAAAAGTAGCTGTTTTCATTGGGGCTCTATTGAAACATCAGCCTGCCATTGCAAGAATGCATGTTGCCAGGCATCGCTAATGAAGCAATTAATCAATGAATTAGTTAAGCGCTGATTAAATTAAGAGGAGCAGTATGGTGGAGCAGGAGTGAAGGATGTAACTTGGAGACGTGATTAGCAGAAATCAGTAACAGACACGATCTATAATACCCATCTCATTTCAATTCACTGGTGCTTTTTTTAACTTTCCGTGCATATTTTTTCATTTAGCTAATTGTCAGTTGAAATATATATTATATTTATTGTCACTTCGGTATGGATAAATGTTATTGTCACTTCGGTATGGATAAATGTGTGTGTGCGTCTTTGTGTTCATCTATGTGTGTGTGTGTGTGTGTGTGTGTGTGTGTGTGTGTGCGCGTGTGTGTGTGTGCAACTTAAAGTCATTAAACTTTTAGGAGCTGTGAGGTTATGGCTGAAGAAACTCAGTAACCCTTTTACTTTTGATACACACTCCAAAAACAAAATCAATATTTGATGTTCCTCTCGGTGACACTTGTGTGACACTTTGCTGACTGTAGGGTGTGGAGTGTGTGTGTGGGTGTATGTGTAGATGGATGTGTGGTGAGAGGAGGGGCGGTGAGAGAGAACTGTACCTGTGTAATTAGAGTTTATGGACTCGTGTGTGTGTGTGTGTGTGTGTGTGCTCGTGCGTGCGTTCTGGTTTCTGGGTGTGTGGCAGTCTACGTGCATGTGTGGGTTTTTCCTGCGTTCTAGCTCAAGGTTGAAGTCCAATAATAGATATGTCATCATCAACTATGCCAGGGTGCTTCAGCAGAGTATCAAATCATCTCTAAGTTTTCTTTTCCAGAAAGCCAGTAAAGGGGAAAAAAAAAAGAAAAGAGGGGGGGAAAAAAGCCAGAGCCGAAACGTAAAAGGGTCTCCTTGATTATGTGACATCCTCCGGAAGGCTGGGAGAGTTGTTTCCTACATTACTAAGGGGGGAAAAAAAACCCTTTTCACTATTGAGAATGTCACTCTCAATTTAGGCTAACGGTAAGCATGCACAGGCCTCCTGGTTATTCTCCCCCCCCACCCCCACTGCCCACTGCAGCCCCTCCTTGCAGATCGCCGTGGTGACAGTTTGATTAGATCATCAATCGTGGCTGTTAACAGCGGTTTTTCCTGCGCACCTGGGCAGCCAGGTCACAGCTGGCCCTGAGCTGCCGCTGTCCCCTGACCCGTGTGTGTTGTGTGTGTGGTGTGTGTGTGTGTGTGTGTGTGTGAGTGTGTGTGTGTGCGCGCACGAGCGTGCGCGTACATGTATGAATTTCCGACCTGCTACACAATTCCAACGGTCATTCCCATTAGAACCAAGTAATCAACTTTTTTTCCCCCCTCCCTATAACTACATGCTCTCTGTTTTTTTCTTCTCTGTGTTTAGACCCATAAAGTTTGACTTACCTCCCCTGAGATTTAAACTAACACTGTTTTCCTCTGGTACGTATATTATTACATCAAAATGAGTCACAATGTAATACAGTTGCAGTTAGCGATTAAACATAGTCTGGGACTTTCTTCAGCAAGTTAAAATATTCCACTACTGCAAATCTCCCTCTACTGAGTGCCCCGCCCTCTGGTGATGTCACAGTCACGTGACTAACATTTCAACCTGCGTTCCAAATAGACGTTAATATCTCTCTTTCCCTCTTCAGTCCGAGTGTACGCCATATTTGTGGACCAAGTGGCGTCTTTTGGACTTGGCCGTGTTTACACTTTTTTATGATAGATGAAGAGGTTGACTCAGGATAGTTAGCGATAGTTTGTGAGGCTCAGAAACACAGTATTTTCATGAAAATGTCTGTTCCCTCTCCCGATCATCCGAGTATTTGATTGAATTCTCGGATTAACAATGACAGCACAAAGTGTTTGCCTGGTTCCAGCTCCTCAGGTGTTGGCTGATTAAATAGGCATCCACAGCCTTTTCATAACAGAGTAGCACCATATGGCCATACCTCGCCCCCGCCTTCTCTCTTCTTCCTCCACACACACACACACACATACACACGCACACACACACACACGCACACGTGCACAGGCGTATGGTCAGGGTGTGTGCAGAATAGCTTTCTGTGAGCTACATTTTAGGAGGTATCTGTGGTGGTATCCATCCTATGCCTATTCATCATTAATGGCCCTTAATGTGGAGCTGATGTCTTACCATTATATACCAGCCTGAATTCTGCTGCAAATTAGATGCTGATAGTCACACTTGGTGTTCAAAGAGCCGGATTTACAGCCTTTTAATGTGCAAATACACCAGTTTAGTTCAAGATCACAAACATGTTGACTGATTGGTTAAAATATTTGAAATGCCGTTACATATCGATTTTGGTAGGCACACGTGAATAATCGTAATAACACGTTCAAATAAATAAATAAAAAGTAACATGTGAATCCACATAGCACAATTTATCTTTTGTCCGTTGCCTTTGGCAAATAAAAATACCACCGCATTATCTGTCCTTTCCATAGAAATTCATGTCAGTGATGGAACTAGCCAGAAGCCAACAACAAACAAACAAACAAAGAGAAGCGCTGGACATGGCGTTTGAACGTCCGTAATCGTTGCTCTCATTGTATTTTCGTCTTTGCTCTAGAATAGGGGTTTTTTTGGGGGGGGGGGGCTGCTGAGTTGAGTCGACGAGCGTTATGGGGCTTTTGTAGTGATTATTAATGGCCGTTCCACGTTAACCTCGGCACACTCATAAACTCAACAATGGCCCAAAATCACCTGAGTGATGAGGAGAACAGAAGAGGGCCGAGGCGTGGCCGCCCCATCCTACCGCCACTACAGCCTCCTGACCAAGATTAATGAACCTCCGATTGGTTTTAATTAGTACAGCTGTGGTCATCCATTATAGATCCCTCCCCCTCCATCCTCCCCCCCCCCCCCCCCCCCCCCAATACAAATATTGTTATATTTGGGCAAATTCTTGATTTATTCCATTGTGGTGGCCGGCAGATTTAGATGAATGGCTTCCCATCACGGCCAGTAGTCGGAGATGAGAAGAAGGGAGGGTGGAGGAGGAAAGGGAGGGCAGTGAGAAGGGGGAAGGGGGTAGATGGGTTAAGTTCAACTGCTCCGAGTGGTCTCATTAAACAGAATATAATTGTACTTTGGAGTGGAGCTCAACTCACTTGGCGTCACGTTCATAAGTTTGGATATTTAATGGTGCTGTGTCGTGTGTGTGATGGAGACATTTAGAACGGACAGACAGAGGATTCTAGCAGAGCACGTAGGTGCTGTGTTAGGAGGTTAAAGAAGTGCCGTGAGATGGAAAGACAGATAAACATGAGAGGAGTGGATACGCTATAAGGATGTGTTTGTCATTGGCCTACGTTGGGAGACCGACACACAAACATACATACATATGGGCAAATATACTTTTGTGTGGTGTTTTGACTTTCCAAGTTTAGCATGAAGGATTCCGTTACACATGTCTGACACGAGTAAACAATGAGTAAACACAAACAATTCAATCATACATTTTTAAAGAGTTTTTAAAGAGTTTTCAGTAGTTAGTGATGTAGAGCTTTTGGGCGATTTGTTTAAATGCTGTACTTAAAAGTTCTTCTGTCTCTTCGTAACGATCTCTCTGTGCAACTACGATAAATCTGAAAGGAAAGAACGTGAAACGTTTTGTCTCTCCTTCCCTGTGGTGTCCCTCCAGCAGGTGTTGGGGACCTTGGGCAAACAAACACACATTGTCCCTGTGTTAATTAATGACAATAAGAAGAACAGAAGCGCAGCGTGGGCCTTAAGACAGAAAATGTAGTCAACCTTAACGCACACAATATTTGACACAATCCCTAAAGCCAGAAAACAGAAAACTCCAAAGTTTTGTTTTTCTGGTTCATGTTGCTCTGTCTGTATCAGGCGTTCTGTGTGTCTCATACCAAAATTCAGTTGTTTCAGTCCGGTTGTCTGGAAAGTAGTCGGAAACAATAAAAATCGATTCGTTTGGAGGAGAGACTGTCTCGTTTGTGTCAGAAGTTTTCAGTGTTTTCTCTTATGTGGTATTCTCATATTGAAATCTGGAAAACTTTGCCTTTCTCCCAGTCCTTTACTGCTGACTGAAGGCAGCGTGTTGTGGGTCATGGGCACGCAGAATAAATGCTGATTGTAGGTGTGTAATTGTGGTGTGTTCTGTAGTGTAATCCCAGGGAAGTGTCTCTAAAGTAGTGATGTTTATATCTGTTTCATATTCTGGTCCTCTTCTCACAGAAAAATCTATAGCTCTGTTGGTCATGGTCTCCAGCCAATTTTGTAGTGTGGTCGCACGGCAGCCATTTGCCCTTTGACTCTACTGTGGGGCAAAAAGCGCTGTGAATTTTTCATTGAATGTACCCTCCTCCTCCTCCTCCCAAGACACACACACACACACACACACACACACACACACAATTTCACACAGTTAAACAGCACAAAACAGAAATAATGTTTTAAATGCAATCATTGTCAGGCCCCAACAATGTCATTTATCAAGGGAGCGTTTGGGACTGTATAATAAGTTCCACATTATTAATACAATTTTTCATCCTGTGTCAGACGGATCTGATTTATGGCCTGTGTGTGATCTAAGGTGATCATTGAATTAGAATTCCAGTAATAAGAGAGAAAGAGAGAGGACCATGCCTAGGCCTCTGCCTACACAGACCAAACACACATGCACACACACACACACACACACACACATACATACATACATACATAGCTTCAGTGACACACCACATACATGCCCCCCAATACACACACCCACACACACACATGGAGAAAGAGAGAGAGAGACACACACACAAATGCTCACATACACACACATTTCTCTCTCTCTCTTCGATTTACCAATTTTCTAAACAACCGTGGGCTACAGTGGAGGAGCCTTCCTAATTTGCAAAACGAGGCAAAAAAAGAGAGAGAGAGAGAGAGAGAGAGAGAAAGGAGGCATGTTAATTAGATCAAGGGTAAAGCTCATTATTTTAAAATGGTATTGAGCCCAAAGTAAACATGTGCGCGGCCTCACGCCGTCGTAATGTGGAGGGATAGGGCGCCGTTCAGGGCCAAATGATTTACAACAGCCCGCTCTTTGATGTATAGACTTTACCTTTTATTAAGTGAGCGTCGTCACGGTGACCGCTTCAGTAATTTCCCTCTGTGTGTAATCAAAATCCATATTCCAGCTCTGAGCTCTAGTCCCTTTTCACATCTCACATTCAGCAAATCTCACCCCCCCCCATTACAACAGGGATATGTGTTGCTTGTTTAGCAGAGAAATAAAAAAAAAAGTACCACCACAATAATCGGTAGGTCTACCGTGTTAACGAAACGGGTTATGGGTAAAAGCGTCTGGATATGGAACGAACTGTCCGTAAATAGTAAACCTTTTGTAATATTGCCCTCCCTTTTTCTTATACATTTACCTCTGTCCTGGGAACTCTTTATATCACATCCTAGATTTGATTTGCCCTGAAAGTGAGTTTCTTTTTTTTTTTCTCATTGTGTTCTTGTGGTTTTTAATCACAAGACTGAAGACTGTAACTTCTTAAACAGGGTAAATGAGGGTAAACTCTGTCACCGTCCAACGGTAATACACACAATCACACACACACACACTCACTCACTCACTTTCTCTCTCTCTGTCTCTCTCTCTTTCTCTTTCTCTCTCTCTCTCTCTCTCTCTTCAAAGAATCCACCTTCATATATTTTTAAAGGATGATACACTTATTGTAGTGTTTTTCATCGTCGTGTTGTACCTGAGAGCGCAAAGTAGCGACAAAAAACAGGAGCATTTTTGCCTTTGTGGAAGTGCTGGCAGGTGAGATTAATGAAATTCTGGTGCTGTAATGTGATTTACGATGCACTAATGTGGTCTGATATTAGAGAGATAGGGAGAGAGAGTGAGAGAGAGAGAGAGAGAGAGAGAGAGAGAGAGAGAGAGAAAGAAAGAAAGAAAGAAAGAAAGAGAGAGAGAGGTGGTATCTTAGCCTGCTCTTGTGTTCGAGCCTCAATCCTGATAAAGAGCATCCTGCCTCAAACACCACCATTGTGAGTTATTATCACTTACATTCATTTCGATAGTAACTCTTTCTCATGTAATTTAGTGCCTGCAATATATAAATATGGAAATACTGTACAATTTTGATAGCACATTTCTTGTAAGGTACATTAAATACCCCCAAAAAGAAAAAAAAAAAAGGTTTGAGCCAAAAGCGTCTGCCAAATGCTGTTCATGCAATTGGAGTGTGACCTTTTGACCTGTTTTGGTCACACAAATCAGACACTGGGTGGAGTAAGGCCTCTTGTTACCCCCTCAACTCATGCTTGATTTGCAATTTCTGATTTAATCTGATCCATTAAACTCATAAATGAATTGAGTTTTAGCAGCTGGGCCTCTGCTCCTCTACTCCTTCTCTCTCTCTCTCTCTCTCTCTCTCTCTCTCTCTCTCTCCCTCTCCCTCTCTCTCCTTACCCAGGGAGTGAATAGAAGAATGCTCAGCAACAAAAAAAAAAATGACCTTCATCGCTGGACTTCATTCTCACACACTGCAGAACTGAAAACGTGTAGGAGGTTGAGCTGGTTTGTGTATATTTGTTCATGTTGGCTAGACTGAACGATGGCCCGTAATAAAAACAAGCAATAACAGAGACCACCTCGCTGGGACCTGCACTTTTTACACCGCCTCACCGTCCCACGGCAACACCCCCCCCCTCTCAAACCCCCCACCTCCCCACCCTCCTCTCCCCAAACCGCCAATAACTTATGGGTAACATAACAGTCCTACAATACTGAGATAGCATCTCCTGATTGTCAGGGAGCTGGCTTATTCACTGTGCTTTCATCAGCGCTCACTGACTTTATTAAATTGACTGTTTGTATATGCCCTACAGCAGGATAAATAGCCTTTTATCTCATATGTGTCAAATTTTATTTATTTATTTCATATATATGTTTGTTTCATTATCTCCCCTTTTCTTATGGGATAAATTTAGATTCAGTACCTTCGCAGGCTGCGTTCTGCTTTATAATGTCGTCCGCGGTGCTAGCTTTTGCTAGTTTCTGCGTGTTTGTTTATTTTGTTCAAAATGGCTATTACAACATGGGTTTTTTGAGGGGGGGGGGGGCTTTTCTGATCTCGTTCTGGTCGGCCGTGTTTTTCTTTCTTTCTTGTTTTCTCTTTTTTCTTCCTTCCTTTTCCCTCTCTTCAGATTTTGCTGCTTAAGTTCTTCATAGGCTTGTATGTTTTTGCATATCCACTCTAGCAGTTGGAAAGTTATTAGTAGCTTGTTGCTAATACCAGACGGGACCTAAGCCTGAGTCCTCGTCCTTTAAACTTTCCGACTCTTTATGAGGCTGTGAGGTTGAGCTTTGATGATGTGAGCGGTGCGCTGGTGGTATTTTGAAGCTCCAGACAACACAAACAGCCAACAGAGAGAATGATGTGAGGACAGAAAGAGATAAACAGAGAGATTAAGGGACAAAACATGAGAGAAAGCAACAGAGTAAATTTGAACAAAGAAAAGAAAGAAGGAGGGAAGAGAGACAGAGAGAGGGAGAGAGAGAGAGAGAGAGTGCTGATGGACAATAGCCCGATTCGGCCTGTCCAAACATGTATTCAGTATTTCTCTCCCTCTAGGAAGACTGTCTTCCGTTCCTAGTGTTTTACATATGAAAATACTGTTCTGACAGCTGCACATGAAATACACACACACACACATGCATGCTCCGTGTATCCTGGTCTCCGTCAGTGAGTAAACTGCACACAGGTCTTTGAAGCTTTGTGTCGGTGTTTGTTATGCTGGAGGCCAGACCGGCTTTTTCTCCTGTCTCCTCGCTGATGCTCTCCACTCTGTGAATCACAGCCGAGCCGCTGATGTCTATGTCTCCGTTCTGTGCCTCCCCTTTCTCTCTCTCTCTCTTTCTCTCTCTCTCTCTCTCTCTCTCTTTCTCTCTGTGTGTCTCTGTATCTGACTTTCTGACTTTTTGTTTGTCTGTTTGTCTCTCAATGTGAAAGGTCACCTCTACAGAATGAACAGGGGGAGGGTGCCTTTGTGGTCGTGTGGATGTGTGAAGGACAGCTTAACCTCTATATCTGTTCAAAGACTTCGCCTATGGTCTCACTCAAGTGGCCACATGCCCTGGTCACATTACTCACAAAGGCCCACCGCCTGACCTTGGCTCAAAGCACCTGTTAGTTTAGTTGTATTTGATTATGCAGCATGGTGGCCTTTTCCTAAACACACGCGCGCGCGCACACACACACACACACACAAACACACACACACACACACACACACGCACACACACACACACACAGAGTACGTGGACCCAGCAAAAACCTCTACCACTGGGGGGCGGCAATGTGGAGTCATGGTTTCTGAGTTGTACACCCTTTGAGTGCTGCTTTAATGTTGTTTATTGCTTTTGACATTTTGTGCCTTTTGTTGGACTTCAGTTTGTCTCTCCCAAGGGATAAGATATCGAGATTTTTTTTTTTTGTCGTTGAATTCATGTGGTGACGTAGAATTCTGTGACTTTATCCTGACAGTTCTGCAGTAAGTATGGCAGTTCAGTGCTTGAAGAGAAAAGAGAGAATTCCACACGACTGTTTGAAAACCCACTCCTGCCATCAATCACCGCACAGTTCTGAGAATTATTACCATAGAGATCACAGGAAAAGAGAGAGAGAGAGAGAGAGAGAGAAGAAAAAAGATTGAACCTCCTCCCCCCCATCCGTAATTAAGATCTTGGGAACGAGTGTTAATTTGGTGGATGTGAGAGTCTGATGAGCAGCTACAGCAACAATAAAGAGAAGAAGTACAACAGTAATTGTGTTTAACAAATGGCAGCTTTCAAATCAACAAAAATACACCCCCTCCCCTCTCCCTCTCTTTCTCTCTCTCTCTCCCTCTCTCTCTCTCTCTCTCTCTCTGTCTCTCTCTCTGTCTCTCTCTCTCTCTCTCTTTCTCTCTCTGTCTCACTCTCTCCGTCTCTCTCTCTGTCCTAGCATTGCTCTTTCTCTCTCTTTCTCCCTCTCTCTCTCTCCCTCTCTCTCTGTCCCAGCATAGCTCTCTCTCTCTCTTTCTCTCTCTCTTGCTCGCTCGCTTTCTCTCTCTCTCTCTGTCTGTCCTAGCGTAGCTCTCCTCCTGGCGCCTGCCGTGAGGCTGTATGCATATGTATGGGTTACGCCATCGAGGATGCTGAAGGGATCTGACACACAGAGACAGGATCAAAGAGCTCTATCTGATCCCATCAAAAACATATTAAAACCTCCTCTCATCTCCGCAAAAAGTCCTATTGATTCAGTGCAGCCCGGTTCCTACTGGTTGGAGAGAGAGAGAGAGAGAGAGAGAGAGAGAGAGAAAGAGAAAGAGAGAAAAAGAGAGGGAGACAGAATCCACGTCAAGACAGGCGCGATTACGTGCTTGATAAACAATAGGCCGTTAAGCTCATAAAACAGGAGTGTTGTGCATAATGTTGCAATAAAAGATAGCATCTCCTCACTCATCATATTTACCTCTCCCCATTGGAGTTTGGATGCTCCATAAACACACATACAACCATATATCCTCTAAACAATGCGTCTGTCAGGACAAGAAGAACTAAAAGTTAGAATGCGCGACATGTCAGAAAGAACCAGGAGTTTAAATAGAAATGCTGTTTTTTTTTTGTTGTTGTTGTTGTTGTTTTTTGGACATTATTGTCATAGCCGTTGAGGTACAGTGGAGTCTTACATCTGTCTTTTCCCCTTTTCTCCTTTCTCTTTGTCCTCTGGATATATAATGTGTACTTGTAGTTTGGTCAGCTGCTTTACTGGGATTGACTGATGGGTTCGAATCAGTCTGTGTTCAGTTTCTGGATCATACTGCACAGCGTGAGATAGGTGCAGCTTTGGTGTTAGTTCAACAAACTAAACACTAACTGTCAGTCTCACCAGAGAGTGGGCCTGATATTTTTTTAACCTTTTTTTTTTTTTTTAACGTTAATTTTTCATCTGTTTTGTGACATGATTTTCTTCAAGCCAGTAAAGGATTACGTGTACAAACACACGCCCTTCACGCCCCTGCTTTAAAAAAAGAAAGAAAGAGACATAAGACCAAGACGCTTACCAAATGATCTTTGTAACTCCGTAAAGGCCCGTGCTGACGCTGCAAAGACTGTGGTGACAGTAGAATAACAGCCACACAACAGAAACTCTACTGTTGCCTGTAGCTCTACCACAAAGCCCGGAACAACTTAGAAAACTCCACGAGGGTCTCAGCGGAAGAGCTGAGCCGTGGAGGAACTGGAGACGGGAACGGGACGGAGAGAGCAGGGGGAAGAGAAATGAGGAAAAGTAGGAAGAGAGGTAGAGAAGTATGAGAGAGAGAGAGAGAGAGAGAGAGAGGCGCACAGAGAGTGAATGGAGAGGGTAACCTGTGAATAGCTTTTCATTTAGCTTCTGTCCCTGACAGCGGTGGATAAGTGGTGTGGGACCCTTGTACAGGTAAAATCCATTCTCCCCATTGGCCTGGGGGGGGGCGGGTGATGTAGGGGCGAGGGGGGGGGAGGGGGGGTAGGTGAATGGGCTGTAACAGAATTTCCTCAGCCCTCTGGGTCCTCGTGCAAAGCACAGAATAAATGGTGAAGGTGGCAGGCCTGGACAGAAAAATCAATGCCTGCTTATACAGACATGACACACCAGCAGCCACCACTGTGTGTGTGCGTGTATGTGTGTGTGAGAGAGAGAACTGGGATTTTTGCTTCTCACCTGAGCTCTGGGACCTGTAAATAACTCTTATTCTCTCTCTCTCTCTCTCTGTCTCTCTCTCTCTTTCTCTCTCTGGGCACAGGAAGTATGAATGCGAGGTGTGTAACCGTGCGTTCAGTGAGAAGTGGGCTCTGAATAACCACATGAAGCTGCACACTGGAGACAAGCCTTACAAGTGTGCCTGGCCCGCCTGCCACTACTCCTTCCTCACGCTGTCTGCCATGAAGGACCACTACCGCACACACACAGGTATACACACACACACACACACACACACATACTCTTCTCATTCCTCAAGGCACTGCCACCTTTCCTTTCATCCCTCTCTCTCTCTCTCTCTGTCTCTCTCTCTCTCTGTCTCTCTCTCCCTCTCTCTCTTCACTGCCTCTTCTCTCTCCTCTCTTCTCTCCTCTTTGTTTTGCTCCATTTTCGCTATCCCCCACAACACAACCTCTGGAATCCCTGAACCTCAACCACGCTGTAATTGTGTTTGGGGTTGCGTTCAGTACCCTCAGCGTGGTTAATGTCAAAGTGAACTGGGGTGGAACGTCACCAGGGTCTCAGCGATGACTATGTGGAACAGAAAAACAGACCAGTGTCGTGCCAAAGATGACCAGTAAGAAACCGCTGGACTCGCCATCGCACGTGAGCTTGGTCAGAAGTCCAAAAGAGCCACGTTTTGAATTTGCTCACCTTCTGAACCGCCCAAAACCTTCTAAAAACGTTTCTTCATGTTCCTATAAGTCATCGAGTACTTCTTCCAGTGCTGCCTGAGAGAGCCTGAATGAAAGATTGGGAAAGAATATTCCACCTGTCATATGAGCCCAGAGATGCGTCCCAGAGAATGTGAATGTTATTTGAAATGTGTTTGAACAGTGATGTAAGGGCGAAGCGTCGCTAACTTAATTAGGCCTTTTATTTTCATTTGTTTCCAGCTCCATCTTTCACCATCACAGAGCGTCTGTCACTCTGGAACTCCAACCGTGTTACCTGTAGAGTGAAAAAGAGAGAGAGAGAGAGGGAGAGAGAGAGCATGAAGGAGAGAAAGAGAGAACAATTTGCAAGAGAGATAAAGAGAGAGCAGAGCAGAAGCAGAGAAAGACTAATTGTTCTGATTAGTCAACCTTAAATAGCTAACCCTAGTCTGTGACCCTCAATGTACCACTTCGTTATTAATGAAGATGGTGGGACGCTGAAGCATTTGCGAGATTATTGCAATCACGTTCCACAAATCAGCTTGGCACCCGCTAAAATATGATCTGTTTGTTCGCCCGTGTGAGATCACTTTAAAAGATATAGATGAGCTCTTTCAAGGGGCTCTAAGCTCCAATAATTATAAAAGGAGCAAGGAAAAACTCAAAGTTGGAGTGATTACGTTCCTGAGTGGAGATAACATGTAATTGTAACCAATGAAAGGACACAAACGCTGGTTCCTCATGGCGCTTTTCTGGCGACTGAAGCAGCGGCGATGGACAGGGTATCGCGGAAGCTCGAAAACGTTGAGAGAGGTTTTCTTAGGTTTACACTCGTGTCCTCAGACGATCCAAACACAACGCTGCTTTTCGAGCGCGAGTAATAAATTGCGTGGATTTTTGGTGAGATGTACAATATAAATTGGGACAAATCCAGGGGCAAAGTCTGTGTCTTTATGTTATTTTCTTCTCTTGTGTTCTCAGGTTTAATGACTGAATACGTTTTCTCTTCTTTCCTCCTCTAATAACTAAACGCGATTTCGCGAACAAAGGTTAGGCCTGCTTCTATATGTAAAAATCACCATGGAGAAATTTATTTTAGAACCAGCGTTGTCTTTGTGCTGGAACCCAGTGGTACACGTGCGCTGTGGATTGTCTGTTTAAACCAGTGCCTCTCAGGAGTGTGTCTGTAAAATAAGTGTTACTTCAGGAAACCAAAAAAAACGTCAAAGCCCTTTTGACCTTTTGTAAATCTCAGAAAATCTCCCATCCAGTCAAATGGTTTATCTCCACTTTTTCTTACCTGCACAAATTCTTTTTGGTCATGTTGTTGTCTATCCGCGTGGACTGTACACAGTCACAGGCAACTACCACTTTACTGCTTAAACTGCTAATTACATGTAGTTTCTTTCCCCCTGTTGCCGTCAAATCTCTTGTCCTTTTGTATCTGTAATTTCGCGTTGTACATGTTCTTTAGTGTGTCCCTATCCTAGCGCCTATAGCCCTTCATCCTAACAGTATTCATTGTTGGCACTTGATTGGTGTAGATTTTATGCTAATCTTGTTGTTTGAGGAAGAGAGGGAGGGGCCGTCAGCCGCCAGGGTCATTTGTAACTCCTGATGAATGGGCGTCTGGGATAAATAAATAAATCAAAAACGTCCGACCCACACTGGCTCTCCAAAGCTTCTCCATAGGGGGGAACCTGCACAACGCCTCACAACGGAGCCACAATTGATTTCTTCATCGCTTCAGTTTGTCGCTTAATCTGGTGATATGCTGATAAATCTCTGCACTTTGTCAATTAATTTCCCTGAAAAATGAGAGCCAAAATGGCGAGTGCATCAATACGGCAGCAGATTCCATGTCAAAAAATTAAGCGGTAAAATTAATTGCCCTCCCATCCTCTCCTTGCTAAAACAGAACTAATGAGAGAGGCAATTATAGCTGCATGCAGACTCCTCCGGGGTTATTCACACACACACACACACGCACACACACACACACACACACACACACACACACACACACACACACACACACACACATTCACAGACATTCACACCAACCCATCCAAAAGAAACCACTCCACGAACAACATTAACCTCCAAAAATCAGTTTGGATCAGAACCTGTCATTGAAATTTTAGCCAATGGAGAAAACCCTCTACAGTTTCTGCTGCTCAGTGGAGAAACCAGGCCAAGGCTAACTGAGAAGAGCCTTACTGATCCACCTCTCTCTCTCTCTCTCTCTCTCTCTCTCTCTCTCTCTCTCTCTCTCTGTGATCCTGTGCCTGTCCCCACTGGGCTGTGGCATGTTTGATTGCGTGAGAGGGGCAGTAAGAGGGCTCGGGCCAGTTCAGCCTGGCCCAGACACTGGCGTTGACAGTCTCACGTCACTCCCCTCCTGGGCCGCGCGGAGGGCTCAGCGCCATTCAGCGTCAGGGCAGATGAAAAGCACACGTGTGATTTATCGCCGGCATTTCCTGCTGGAGAATAATTGTGGCCAGCGTGACTGGACACGGGGAAGGGGAATCGATGCCTATAGATTTTTTTTTTTTTTTTCTGTGGTCTGGTCTTGTAGCGCGGGGCATAATGAGAAGATGGAGGGGTGACGGGCAGCTTCGGAGAAGAGGAAGAAAGAGGGAAAGGAGAAGTCTGGGGCGGGGCGGGGTGGGGTTGTCGGATTTTGGAAAGGAAAATAAGAGGAATGGACGAAGCGGTTACAGCGACCCGAGCGGGAATTGCGGAGAAAAAAAGCGTTCCGGGAGGGTTGAATCATGGGAAAAAAACGACGGCGGACACTGCGTGTGCCGCACGCTCGTCCGGCCCACGTTTGCCTACGCCTGTCGCCGCACGAACATCTTCATCCTCTTTACTTAATTTCTCTCACTTCTCTCTAAATTACAACAAACACTGTAAGAGAGAACCCTTCATTCTCTCCCGTCTGTATCAACCACAGTACAGTTTAGACAAGAGGTCAGACGAGGACCCATGACCAGACTTCGTTGTGCTTTCTCACTGGATAAAAAAAACACACGACTTTACACGTAACAGAGGAGATATTGCCCTCTCCTCTTTTGGCACCAATTTTAGCTGGTCCTTTCTCCACACCATCTCCAGTGCTTGTAACTTAAAAGTGCATATAAAAGTCAGTTTGACTTGAGTTTTTTTTTTTTTTTTTTCACTCTTTTTACTCTTCACAGTTTTAGAGTGTAAATGAATCCAGCTCGTTAGTGTTGTGTCTTAGACTTTTTTTTTTCTTTTTTTTTTCTTTTTTAATATCCTCCACTTCAGTGCCGCTGCATTAAAACACATTACCCACGGCTGAATGCCTTTGAATGGCTGCGATAAGGAAAGCTCTTGGCACTCGTCTCCCGGTATCCCTCCGGGACCCCCCCCCCTCCCCCCCCACCCCCCTCCAAAAAAAACTGCTGTCGGGAGCTGAAGGAGTAGCTTCTCCAGATGGAAATCATCACATTAACTCCGCTCAAAGTTGTTACCTCTCAGTGCATTATTGGCACATTTGGAAATGTGAAAGGGAAGAACTCAGATTCGAGTTTTTCTTCTTCTTTTTTTTTTTGGACGAAATCTATCTCTGTGTGTTACTGATATTTTGAAGGTGTACGTGTGTACTCGCGCGTGCATGTTAAGTGAAATACGCACAAGCGTATCCGTGTCTGGGTTGGTAAGTTTTGTGTGTCGAGCTCTGATCTTCCTGAGTTTTGCCGGTAATTGAGATAACATTTAACAGGCAGGCAGCATATGTGATTACTGTCACACCACGGCCCAATCAAAGTTCCCCTCTGCTGAGAGTGAGCAAGGTAATTAATGACAAGCAAGAGGCTATGTTCAATTACACTGCCACTGATTAATAAACATCCTTCTTTTCCCAATAGCAAATAGTAATCCCCGCAAAACTACAGTGGCTTATGCACTCAGGAAAGACTTAACTGCTGTAGTGACAGACTGGGCGGAGCCTAAAAAAGTGGTTTTGAGAGTCAACTGTAACTCTATGTCCAGAATTCATCTAATGTTACAGCCAGCCTAGACACCTCCTCTTTCTCCTTTTTCTTTTCTTTCTCCTTTTTCTGTTCTTTCTCCTTCTCCTCCGACAGAGAGAGAGAGAGAGAGAGAGATTTAAAAAGGAAAAAAAAGAAAGCCTCACCAGTCTCTTAATGACAGAGCCAGATGTAGGGAGGAGAGGGGAGGTGTAAACCTCCGCTCAAGCACTCTGCATAGCCCCATCTGGAATGGCATGGAACAGAAATGAAGTTGTACAAAACCGTTCCATTGATAATAAAGCTAATTTTTATGGCTCTGACAAGTATGTAATTATGTTCAGTGGCGCTTTTCAGATTTTATCACAGTCAATAAACCGCACCGGTAATTCCTGTCTCCTTTGACATATTTACATGGATGCGTTCAGTTGCAAGGGGGATTCGTTAAAGTTCACAGAGAAAACTCCTGATAGATGCACATTTCTGAGTTCTGCCTCCACTCCAAATATCTCTCTCTTTTCTCTCTCTCTCTCTCTCTCTCCCTCTCTCTCTCTCTGTCTCTCTCTCTCTCTCTCTCTCACTTGTTGTTGGTAATCATTTCATCTTTTTGTCCTCTGTAGGAGAGAAATCTTTTCTATGTGACCTCTGCGGATTTGCTGGTGGCACCCGTCATGCGCTTACCAAACACCGTCGCCAACACACAGGTAATACATGACTAGGGTGCCTCTCCTCCACACACACACACACACACACACACACACACACACACACACACACACACACACACATCTAATCAAAAACCATCTTATACCTGTTTATAACTGGAGTCACACACACACGCATACACACACACACAGTGTCACACAAACACACACACACACACACACACACACACATCACTCTGATGAGAAGCTAGCGGTGATTGGCAGGTGTAGCAGTGTGGATGACTTGCTCTGAGATTTTTAATTTCAGTTATCATTTCTGCATGTCATCCCATGGCTTAGGAAAATTACATTTTCAGATGCGCTGTCAATAACAAGCTTACTTTTTCAAAACCTAGATGGGCCTCATAACCACAGCCTGGCGAACACCCAAAGATCTCAGACGCGTTCATGCATATTCATCCCCATATTCCTTCACTCTTTTTTGTTTTTATCATCGCATGCTTTGATGAAGATGTCTCTTTATTTGTTTGATGTTTGTCTGGTTGTCAGGTGTGTCGTTTTCAGTCACGTGATCCTGTTTGTGTGTTTAAGCTTTTACCCTGCACTTAAAGTCCGCCCCATCTCAGTCATTCGGTTTTACAAATGTCTTAGTTTAGTTTAAATCTTAGTTGTATCTTAGGTGTATGGTATATATGTACGCACGTCTAAAAGGATTCAAATCAGGTGTGTGTGTGTGTGTGTGTGTTGCAGGTGAGAGGCCCTTTAAATGTCAACTCTGCAGCTTCGCGTCCACCACGCAATCACACCTGACTCGGCACAAGCGTGTGCACACTGGAGAGAAACCCTACCGTTGCCCCTGGTGTGACTACAGGTACCGGCTCATTGGGCCAGCCCGTCGTGGGTTGGGGCGAGGGGGGTGTGGGGTTTGGGTGGGGGTGGGGCTGGAGGAGGGCTGGTAGATGGGGACACTGATGGGAGAGGCACTGGTGTATTGTCTGGGAACAGTATAATCGGCGCTGGCTTCATCGCTCTTCCATCAGCACTGGCCCGCGCTGGCAAGACCACCGCCATTAAAAATCCATCACTACACTGTAGTAATTACACAGCAAATCATCGGTGAAATTGAAAAGAAAAAAAAAAAAAGATTTTGACCAGTTTTGAGCATTTTCCTCATTGTCTTCCTCATTATCATCCCCTCTTCTTCCTCCAGTGTGTCGAAGAAGCGTACACGTACGCACCAACACGTATTTCTACCAGTGAAATTTTTTGTTGTTACAGAACTTGATTTTCAAATACTTCCTTCTTCATTCTGAAGCACCTCTTATCATGGATTAGCAGGACAGTTGTTTAACAGTCTCTCTGACCTCAAAGCTCAGAAACTAGCTGCTGATTGAAGGTAATGAAATTCCATATCAAATTCCAGTCCGCGGTCCCATAGTGATACTGGGTTTCTGACTGATACCCACTGAGTTACGGATGTGCTGAAGGAATATTTTAATACTGGCATCTGTGAAACGTATTCGCTCGGTCTGTATTCACCCTGATAACCAAGAAATATTTCATGAGTTTTAATGTTTATGAATCTATAGTGATGAGAGAGGAATAAAAGCCTTCCGCTCTGTAGATATTTGTGTTAGAACAGTGATGACTGATGTGTGAAAACTTTTGAATTTCATAATATTTTAAACAAGTTTTTTTTTTTTTTTTTTTTTAACCGCCGTTTGATGCTTTCTGGAGAGCATTTGAAGCCCAGACTTCTTTTCCTTATAATCACCAAGCCAATAAAACCACACGACTATTAGGGAGTGAAAATGATAACAGACCACAGACTAAAAAGCTACGCCATCTCCGGGGGCCTTTGGAGAATTTTACGCAGGCGTTTAGCTTTTCAAACTTTTATAATAAGCAGTCACGTTAGTTTCGGGATACTCCAGGCGTTCTTCAGATGGGCGTGAAAGTGATAGCGAGAGGCGGACACCGAACGCGTCCCACGGGCCGCGTTCCCTTAGCGCGCCCCGTCGTTTTCGCCGACGTTTTTTAACGCCAATGGATTAATTAACAGAGCCTGTTGCAGTGGGCTCTATGTGGTCCCGCCGCCCGTATCCCGACACCTGCTGATTCCTCACCGTAGCCCTGTTGTTTTTTTTTTCTTTTTCCTTTCTTTCTTCCTTTCTCTTTTTTTTTCCATGGGACAATTACATTTTTTTTTTTCCATATCTAAAAGATATGTGCTTCCCCCTGCAACCATCACCCCAGGGGTCTCACCAGCACAGCTCTTCTCTTCTCCTTTAACTCACAAGAAATATTTTCTGCCTGTTTCATTAAACTAGAATCAGCCATTTAATTAGAACCTCAAAAAACTCTTTCCGCCCTTTTTTTTTTTTCCTGGTTACAGATATGTTTCACTCTTTGTTTCTTTATCGTTCTTGCTTTTGTAATTGAAAAATGTGTACGTATTTGTCCAGAAGTTATCCGCCGAAAGTTTTCGATTTTTTTTTTTTTAATATATTTCTTTCTTTTTTTTTTTTTTTTTTATGTGAACATTCTGTGGAGAGAAAATTAATGTAACTACCAGTGACAAATAACGTTGGCATTTAAAGCCTCCACACCCCACCCCAGGTCAATTTCTTAATCAAAACATGTCCGTGTGACTGTCATCGTTAATTACCAAAGAAATAACGCAGTTTAGACTCAGTGGGAATGTTGGAGTATGCTTTGTATTTGATGTTTTGGAATTTGCGCAGAGGCGAATATTCCTTTACAGGGTGAAGGACCTCACGACTCTTTTAAAAACTGCTCTTAGAGGAATGAAAGCCTCTCATGCACCTTTTATTATTGCATGCCTCAGTCAAAAGGAACAGAGCTTCACTAAGTAGCCTGAGAACATAATTATTCATTTTGACCTTGGAAATTTATGCTTTTCCTTTTTCTTTTTTTGAACCCATTCTCTGTGTGATGTCGGTGTCTGTGTATATGAGTGTGTGTGTGTGTGTGTGTGTTTTCAGAGGTGAATAAACGGCTGTAGCTCTAGTTGCAGACCGGCCTGATCAGTCAGAACAGAACTCTAAATACTTTGTTTAAACACTACAGCCTCTGGGATGACAAAGTCCGCACGGAATTCTGTTTATGTCTGTTTGGCTTTGTGTGTGTGTGTGTGTGTGTGTGTGTGTCTGTGATTTACCAGAAAGTATCAAATATACATGTGTGTGTAATATGTAGTATTTTTTTTTAATTTTTTTTTTTTGAAGAATTTGATTTAACTGTATGGAAGATACATTGTATCGATTGTGCTATTCCACCATTTTATACCAATGCGACCAATTTTTCCACTTGCACCGGCCCGTCGACTCAAAGATGAGCCTGTATGCTGACGGAGATATCACTACTCTCTGTGTCGTAGCAGTGCTAGGCTCATGTACTGTCTGTAACGCGTCGTCCACGGCCGGACTGTGCACTGCGCGCCGACGGAGCTGAGGCCAGACCTCTGTGTCGGGCCTGGCGAGGGCCTCTTTAAAAGCGGGGAAAGGATGGAACCGGAGACCTATGATAAAGTGAGGCGGCGTAGCAAAAGGGAAAACAAATGCTCTGCTCGGCTGGCATGAGCAATGGCATGGGAAAGCTTTATTGGGCCAGCCACGGTGATAAGGCAGAGTAATTGCGTATTATACTGTCCGAGAGTGTCAGTTCCCTACCAGGCATGAGTGCTCCATCAATCAAGGACATGTATGTGTGCGCGTGTGTATGTACTTACGCACACATAAAAATACACACACGTGTTTGTGGATGTGTGTGTTTTTTGGTTTGTGTGTGTGTGTGCGCGTTTTGATAGGGCCTGAGAGTGGGTCAGGCAGCACCATTAATCAGTGTGGCTCTCCTGTGCAGTCTCTCCTGGCCTCCCATAGCTGACATAATTACAGCTAGTTCCCAACCTGCACAGTGGTCAAATCCCCCCCCACCCCAACCACACACACACACACACGCAGATACAAACACACACCCCACAACATTCAGACTCACACCAAATAACAGTTCTGCTTCATATAAACACACATTCCCTCCCCCTTCACAAACACACACGGAAAACTGCGATGACGACCTCAGGAGCAAAGCATGCACTCCAAGCTTCTAAACCTGCGGGCGCAAAGTCAAGAGAAACAGTGTTGTTTTTTTGTTTTGTTTTTTTTTAACAGTCTGTGAATGCTGTCTATGGTACGTATAACGCTCTCCGTAAGAGAAAAAAATATTTAGCTAAAGGTGGAAGAATGTTGATGAGGATGTGTTTTTGTTATTTTTATCTGAGAGAAAGTGCTAGAAATTGTTTTGATTCCAACGCTGTCTCTGATGGTGTGTGTGTGTGTGCATACATGTATGTATGTATGACTTGTATTTGTGTGTGTGTGTGTGTGTGCGCGTGTGTGTGTGTGTTGGATTTGCAGGGCACTTTGAACATCTCTCACCTCCCCTGGGATGTGTATACCCACAGCCCCCTAAACATATTTAGCTATCGGTTCACTCTTTATGTGAACCAAAACAAACCGCCTATGAAAGCAAACCTTCCCCAAGAACATTTCTGATTGTTTGGGGATTTTGTTTTCTATCCTTATCACCCCTGTCCTTTGTTCCCTGTTTAATCTAATATTACATTCTTTTTTTTAATCTCTCTCGAGATCCAACTGTGCGGAGAACATTCGGAAGCATATCCTCCATACAGGAAAGCATGAAGGAGTGAAGATGTATAATTGCCCCAAGTGTGACTATGCCACCAATGCCCCGATGGACTTCCGCAACCACCTGAAAGAGATGCACCCAGATATAGAGAATCCAGACCTGGCATATCTACACGCAGGTAACTCTCTCTCTCTCTCTCTCTCTCTCTCTCTCTCTCTCTCTCCCGCTTTTTTCCCCCCTCTCTCCATCTGTCTTTGCTGAGGACACAGTTTAAAGTTTTTTGCCCAACACTTTATAAGATAAACCATACCTCTTCCTTTTTTCAATCGGTTTTGTTTTTAGGAGTTAAGTGAGTCATTTTCTAGCAAAGGTAAAAAGCCAGAGAGAGGGGAAGGTGACTGTTGAATTATCAATATTATGGCTAGTGCAGGGTCAAAGGTCCTTTCCTGTCTGAGACTGGACACTCAGTGGAAGCCTTAGGTCTGCTTTTCCTCGGGTGAATACGTTTGTGTGAATGGTTTAGTTTTGTGTCACTGTCCTTACGGACCCTAAATCCAATGGAAGCACGGGATGACCTTGCGACTAGCAGGGAGGACACACCTGGCTCTGGTGTAGCTCTGACCTCTGTTATTTTCAGAGAAAAGCAAAGAGATTGCGCTGTGTCAAAGTTCAGGGCAAGCCACCATCACTTCTCTGCACCATGGAGTGCAGCTCTGGGGGTGGGGGGGGGTTAGCGCACCCAGTGTAGCACTCCAGTACCTAAACCAGTGTTTTCCCTATCCATATAGGCAAGGAGACCCCCCCCCCCCCCCACAACCACTTCTCTCCGCCAAATTTTCCTTGGCATTCTCCCCCTGGCACAACTCCCCCCCCCCCAAACACACACATACACACACACACACACACACCCCACCACCACCACCTCAACCTCCACCCCATGTTTTGGTTTCTTTAAAGTGCTTTTTGGAAGCAAAAAGGGGAGGGGAGCGATCCCCACACCCTTCACTTGTTTAATCTAAGGAGGCAGAACAAGACAGAAAGCGGAAAGAAGAAGAAGAAGAAAGATTAACAAGGTAGATGTTGAATTAAGCGGCTTGTGATGGCTCACTGTCACAGTGGCACCGGGGGCCCGTGGTGAGAGGGAAATGGGTTACGATGGGCCAGTGCCGCTCATTTGCCTTTGAAAGACACAGATCAAACACTCTCTCTCAGCACTCCAGCCACACCATGCAGATTGACTGACACCCGCACGTGCGGCTCATCTTCCTGTATGTCGTTTTTTTTTTTTTTCCCCCTCACCTAGTTTAATTTCCATGTTGCAATTCGAATTAGGGCCCCTCTCTGGGATAAAAGGAAAGGTCTTGGCAAAAAAAAAAGACAGAAAGAACTAGAAGATTGGGAATGCATATGAGTGAGAGATGGAGGGAAATGATGATTAGAATTTGAAATTGCCAAGACCCTGATTCAGAGAAATATCACCAAGAGAGAAGCAATAAAACGTTTATGACGGTTTTTCCCTCGTTTGGTAGAGCGAGAAAACATAGAGAATAGATTTTAGATTTAGCTATAGTCTACCTGCTTCCAGATAAGATCAAGACAAAAAAAATACCCAAAATAGAGTTTTAACGGTGCGATTTTTAAAAAAAATTTGTTTCCATCACATTTCGGTTGCTGCGCAGACATGTTTCCATGGAGATAGCCCATAATGATTTGCTGACTTTGTTTTCTCTGTCTCTCTCTCTCTCTCTCTCTCTCTCTCTCTCTCTCTCTCTCTTTCTTTCTCTTTCTCTGTCGCTCTCAGTCAGGATAACTGTGTACAGCAAGGTCAGCTGGGGTCAAAGAGAGTCGTAAAAGTAGATAACATGGTGGCTTTTAAGTGGCTACAGCAAAAAGCAATGCTTCTGGCCGTGTCTTAGAACCTGCAACAGCCTTGTTTGGACATGTTTATTCCACAGCTCAATGCTAGAGGGGGAAAAATATTATCTTAATTTTGCCAAAGTCACGATTGTATATCTTAAGGGAAGAAGAGATGTTGGTTACTCTATCTTGAAGTGGTCTGCATTTAGACTGTCAAGTTTAATAGAATTAAAAATTGTTTGGATGCCTTTATTTTATCTTAATGACGCAGTGACACAGCATCCATATTGTACAGGATTCATATTTTAATGGCAGTGATGAATTTATAAACATTTTGAACAGGAAAAGATAAGATCAAAGTCAAGAATTTTTATTATGTTATATGTTACAAAACGATTTAAAAAGCTATTACTATGTACCATTACAGCTATTACCATATACACATGACAGTAAAGGTGTTCTCTTTCATGTGTGACTTACTGTATAGAAGACTCTTATTTATCATATTAATGGTTAGTTTCAGCCAAAAGTTGGGTTTGGCAGCTGTTTGGGTCATGGCAGTGAAATAAAGTAAAAACAAGTTGATGAAGTCAGCATCTCCAATGAAAAAAAACAAAACAAAACAAAACAAAAAAACATTGTCCAGTGTAGTGTTGGTCAAGTGAAATGAGTCTACACTGACTAGTGTTAGGTAAAGATTGTAAAGGAGAAGTAAGTCTACGTTGACTAGTGTTAGGTAAAGACTGTAAACGTGAAGTGAGTCTACATTGACTAGCGTTAGGTAAAGATTGTAAGGGTGAAATGAGTCTACATTGACTAGTGTTAGGTAAAGACTGTAAACGTGAAGTGAGTCTACATTGACTAGCGTTAGGTAAAGATTGTAAAAGTGAAATGGGTCTAGATTGACTAGTGTCGGGTAAAGATCGTAAAGGTGAAGTGAGTCTACATTGACTAGCGTTAGGTAAAGATTGTAAAGGTGAAATGAGTTTACATTGACTAGTGTTAGGTAAAGATTGTAAAGGAGAAGTGAGTCTACATTGACTAGTGTTAGGTAAAGATTGTAGTCAGCACTGAGAGGGCACAAAAAGAGTGGAGGAGTTTTGGTGGGGAAACATTTCTCATTCTCACACACTGAAACACATTCAGGATCTCAGAGACTCATATCTCTCCATTAATCCATTTGTTGGAGTTTATCTCTGTGTGGAAGAGTCTTAAAAAAAAGGGGGAAAAAGCTAAATAACCTGTGCTCTTTTAGCCGTTTTTTACTACAATTGAGAGAGACAAAGTAAAATGTACAACAAAAGTTCTTTTTAAAGTAAAAAAAATGAAGGATTAGGTGCAACTGGATCTATATTAAGTTTTATGTAGTCTTTCGTCCCCATGGCAAACAAACTGTCTGATGAAATTAAAGATACTATTTGGCTGTGTGTGTGTGTGTGTGTGTGTGTGTGTGTGTGTGTGTGTGTGTCTGTGTCTGTGTCTGTGTTTCTGTGTGTGTGTCTCTGTGTGTGTCTGTGTATGTCTATGTGTGTGTGACTGAGGTGCTTTGGAGTGTAGGGTGATAATTGGACTACTGTCTGTGGAACACACCTTCTCCGGGACTCTGCCGTGTGTACTGCATTCTTTCTAGCTTTAGGCTCTTATTGGTTTTAACACTTTCCTCTGATTCTCCTTTCCAACACACAGCAAAGTACTGTCTTGTCTTTCACTGGAGGACTGTTGTTTTGCCTTTATTTGTCTCTCTCTTTCCTTCTCTCTCTCTCCCTCTCTCTAGGAGGTTCATTTACTTGTCTCTGTGTTGATTTTTTGCCCCTCTGATACACTGTGCGCATAGGGCTGCTTTAGATATTTTGTTTGGAGATCAGACCGATCAGAGCGAATGTGCCCCGAGGGATGTTCGGTCTGTCTGTCGGGCGGCGGGCGGGGAGATAGAGCTTCGGTGGAGAACGGCAGGAGAGCGAGCGCGCGCGTCTCTCGGTGGCGGGCCCCGTTAAATGGATGCGGGCAAAGCGTTCGGCGCCGGAGCTTTTTTTTTTTTTTTTCCTCCCCCCCCCCTGCATAATGACCCGCTCCGACGAGCGTGAAAACTCAGCCAGCCGGCGAGATTTATTACACATCATCCCACAACAACACTCTC